>NC_072893.1:59406363-59709393 GCF_027943255.1 Anastrepha obliqua | reverse complement strand
TGCAAGTTTGTTTTCAGCTTAAACTTCAGATTGTTATCACGTATGATACTCGTATTCTTATTAGCATTGCGAAAACAAAGAAATCCTAGTGATTGCGTGAGTAGAGTTTTGTCCGACCACTAACACATTGTATTCCTTTCCAAATTAACAAATGGAAAATACCGTTAGCGCACCTGTCGCCAGATGTCGTTGCACAAGCGGAAACGCATAGCCTTCACTTTGCGAGTCCAATCAGGAAAAGTAGTAGCTGAATTTTAAGCGGCATATCCTTAAACTTTCGCTTCCTGCTTACGGACAGCGCGTGTGAAATATGTGATTGATGCTCAACCACATATGTACATACATCCATGCGCACGTACACATGTTTAATAAAAGTATGTATGTATGTGTGTATGTATCTTAGGACATGCATATTTTTACCACATCTTGTTGCTTCTGTATCCCCTGCATGATGAACAACTATCATGTGTATGTATGTATGTATGTGTATTTGCAAATTGCTAGCAAATTCTTTTCTTATTGTAGCAAGCAATCCGTGAGCAATCAATATCAAACCAAATTGAATTTGGAAATTTTCTAAGAAGAATTCTCTTAGCTACCCAGTATGTATGTCTTGCACCTGCAGCGGGAATTTTTTCCGTGTTTCTATTTCTATGCTTTTTTGTTTTTTGGTTTGTTTGCCAGCACATGCCAATGGCCAAATTGAGTTGGCTGACAAAACGTGCCAGCAAAGCGTTTGACGAAAACAATGAAAATCTCAAATATTCTAAAATGTGTTCAAAATTTGCAAGAAAAGGAGCTGAAGTTATAAGTATGCAGTAGATTGCATGCCGGAATATTAAATCAGCTCAGATACTTTCTATAATGATCAGGCGTTTATTTGATTACTTTCGACATGTATTTAAATATTAAAACGGTAATAGAAGTTCGAAAATAGCACCAAGTTCCTCCATGTCTCCAAAATATTAGGTGTGCAACTAAGTTCCCGCTGTTTGCCAATAGATGCCTCCAGCAGTGTGTGCTAGTCGTTTCTAACATAATCTAAACATTATAAACCAAGCTTAGACATAAGTATGGTAAACGAACTGCCTCGACATATTAGTGATTTTGTTTTGGTATCACATATTTTTGGTTTTGTGAAAATATCTGATTTTGTGCCGAATAATCGTGATTTGGGGGAAGTGTTGATTTTCTTCTTTCATTCGAAAAAAAGGGCGGCTGAAGCGAATCGAGAGCTACAAAAAGTTTATGGCGATGCACCTTTAAGTGAAACAACAAAGGATGTTGAACGCCGTTTTTTCGCTGTGTGGCCTGTGAACAACTGCTCCAGCGGCAAAAAAGAAAGGGTTTTATTCATCGCATCGTGACGGGTGACGAAAAATGGATTCATTACAGCAATTCAAAGAAAAGAAAGTCATGGATACTGCCCGGTCATGCTTGTACGTCGTCGCCTCGGCCGAACATTTGGTGGGACCAAGTTGGTGTTATTTATTATGAACTGTTAAAACCAAGCGAAACCCTCACTGGGGATCGGTATCGACTTCAATTGATGCGATTGAGCCGAGCACTGTGCGAGAAGCGGACGCAATACGCGGAGAGACAAAAAGTGATTCTACAGTATGACAACGCTCGGTCTCACGTTGCCAAACCCGTTAAAAGCTACCTGGAAGCACTGAAATGGGAAATCCTACCCCACCCGCCATATTCGCTAGATATTGCGCCGTCCGTTTATCACCTGTTCCGATCAATGGCACATCATCTAGCTGACCAGCAGTTCCATTCATATAAAGACATCAAAAAATGTTTTGAACCGAGATAGCCTCAAAAGATGAACAGTTTTACCACGACGGTATACGAGATCTACCAGAAAGATAAGAAAAAGTAGTAGCCAGCGATGGACAATACTTCCAATGATTCACTTGTAACCATATTTTCAGAATAAAGTTGTATTTTCATCAAAAAAATAGCGACAACTTTGTTCGCATACCTAATAGAAATTTCGCTCCATAAACAAAATGAAATAATATTTTTTTGCTCATTGCCGTAGCAGTCGATTCTACCGTACCAGATCGACACGCATCTACGATCTGGCAAAGAATATGCTTTTAGCAGCAGTATCATAAATTTGTGAGGAATATTTTATGCTGTTACAAACACAGCAAAGAATTGACTCAATGGAATCAAAGGTTGTGCAGTTGAAGCTGGGATAGATTTTATTGTCCTCACTGAAGGTAATGGGCGATTGCACTTCTTTTGCCGTAAATATTGAGTTAGTTATAGTTAAAAGTTTAATGAACAGTAACATTTTGCGATGAGTATGCATCGATAAAATATATATTGGTAGAATGCGAAAACATCTGCATACTCCGACAGGAAATCTTTGGCGCAGTCGGCCCTCGCGATTTGTTGAGGGAGACAATCATTGGGAACGTTGATAAGCTAACCATATAAAGCTGAATGACTAATCTATGATCAACCTACTTTTAATTTAGAAACAACCAATTATTTGCTAAGTAATTTACTAGTGCACAAATATTTATAAAAAAATAAATTAAAATATAAAAAAAAAAATAAAAATAAAAATAAAAAAAATGATTGAGCAGATACTTCTAAACGCTTTGGAAGAGGCAAGTCTTGGAACAACTTACAAAGTTATTCACAGTTCTCTTGTGTCAGGTATAGACGGAAAGCCCGAAATTTCTGCTAACACCTTGTGGGTCAAAATTTTCGCTTGAAATTGCCAAGAATTCAATGCAGATACCTATTTTTAAAATATTTTCACCTCAAGCACAGTGAATAATTTTTTTTAGAGATCATCTTATTTATTTCCTTATATATTCACTCATATATATATACGGAGAATGAGTTAGATCAATATATATAATAATATGAATGGTGTTTTTTTAAATATCTCGACCCCAGCCTCACCTAACTCATTCATTCTCATTTTACACTGCATTTTTGTTGAGATCTGCGCTGTGTTGAAATAAGTCAGTTTAAAATTGATTATGAAATTTCACAAGAAATTGTTGCAAGCAATATATTTAGAACGTTTTAGAATAGGAAATAAAAACATCATCAAATCTACTCTTTCAACTGCCAATTATTTCAGAAATATAAAGGAAAAAGTACAAACCCTTTCTTACGACAATATTTATCAGCTGCATAAAGAATATACTTTCGTGCAATGAGTAAAGTATCACTTGATATTAATATTTTTTTCATTTTTTTTTTTTTTTTTCAAATAAAAGCATGTATGTACTACGTTGGTACGTTTGTATATGCACCTGCAGCTATCTAGTCATACTCGTAGACAATTAAAAATTTCCCTTAGGACTAAGTGAGTGATGCAAGTTTTACTTGTGCGTAGCTTTTCGCTTTGTCATAAAATTTATTTGCACAGAGTGCTGGCTGGGAGCAAAATACAAAAAGCAGTAAAAAATTATTTTTGCACGTTTCAGAAAATACTGGTCATTCGTCACAGCTGTGCACGCTGTCACTGTTGCATCCGGACCAAGTACAAACTGTGGATGAGCGAGCATCTTTACCTTGTGCGTATCGGAGGCAAGCCAGGCGTAAGGAAGTCAAATAGCTTCAAGTAAAGATGTAGAACATGGAATAAGACTTTATTTGACAATTTGACTACTACATATGTAAACATTTATTGAGAGTGGCCTGCCACTGCTGCTGTGACCTCTTACTTTGCGGTACTAAATCGCTCGCCACTACTGCAGCCACGTCCTTTCCTCGGGCGTTGGCCTGTTAAATTGTGCATACAATGTCATGCGAAAAGAGCGGCCAACGTGAGGAGTTCCAAAAGATACTACGGACGCTGGCAAACACGTACATACACACTACTGCTGAGTGATTCAGATAGCGAAGAGCAGCTGTAGAGGTGTATGCATGTGCTTGTATGTGTGCATATATATGCATGTAGTAAAAGGCAAACGCCACTCAGCCTGAAGGTAGAAGATAATTTTTTGTTAATAACATTAGCATCCCTTTCGGTGATGCACAAGCCAAATGTCTGTTGCATATAAATCAGGTTGAGCTGCTTGCCCAAACAAACGGCACGAAGACGTGAATGCATATTTGCGCACTTCGTCTTGCGAGAGCTGGTGGATGAATGGCTGAAATGGTGTTTGGAGATGGTCATTTCACATGTATAAACAAAAAGTGTACGCATTTTTAGAGGTGGCTTAAGAAAGGGAGTTCGAAAGGGGTGGGTTTTATGTATATCTCTGTGGCGGCTCTAGTTCTTGTAACAGAACGCCGCATTAAATATCTCAAAGCGTGGATTTCTTTATTTAATGTGAGAATAATGAAGCACACCATAATTGGGAATGAGAACTGGATAAGTGCTTTAGGGCCCAAAAACAATCGACCAGTTAAATCAATATTAGGCTAAAATGGAGCAAATATAATACATTTTTGAAGTGAAACTTCTTAGGCGTCGATGGACGAGCGAGATTGGAAAGTAAAATTTCGTTTTGGGCATTTTCGTTCCGCGAGAGAGAAATAAGATATAACGTAGAGGAAAAGGAAAGAGAAAGCTATACCTTATATATATCTTAGATACACTTTAGGCTATTTTTCCTGAGTTTTTTCTAGTGGTTGCCAATTTCTAGTGAGAAATAACTTTTTGGTGTTTGTTGGTTCAAACTTGTAGGAAACATATTTTTGGTGCCTACTTTTTGGCGTTATATTTCCTTGGTGCCTACTGTTTGGGGTGTTTTTTGGTCCCAATTTTTTGGTGCTTATTTCCATTTCCTTATGCTTATGCGCACTGTAAAGAACAGGGTTGTTAATATTCGACGGACCCATCTGGTAACCCTGTATCTTTTGACAGAGACGTCAGATCGCTTAATGGCATACCGCGTTAGAAGCGTCAATCCAAGCAGATTTTTACCGTGGAAGAGTACACGCCACGCGACATTCATTCAACAAAAGAAGTCAATTGTGAAAACTCAACGTGCGTATAAAAAATTAAATAATGTGAAAAGTGCGCCTTCTAAGAACACCACTAACCGTTTGTACGAAAGGTTTTCGACTGGTGATGCTTTTCTAATCCGTTTTTTTGTAAATTTTGTCTATTTGTATTCTCTGCAAATGTTGAGAATTTATTTAGATATATATTATTTCTCTCTCTCGCTCTCTCTCTCTCTCTCTCTCTCATTCTCTCTTGGGTATCTTCCTTTTTTCTTTGTAACTTTTATAAAGAATGTCTAAATAAATTAGCTATAATTGTTATATTGTAGAAATCAAGTTTTGTTTATAACTACTGGTTATATTTTCAGTGAGATATAAGTTTTTCTCTTATACAGGTTTACCAGAAAGATAATTTCGGACGTTATTGGTAGGCCATTTCTGATTAATTCGGTTACATGACATGATGTTCAAAGCTTAACAGTTCTCGATATAATCGATTTTAAAGAAACCCATTTTCTGTCTATAGGTCGACTTTATTTTCTTTAAATCGTCCTTACTTAGTTCAAAAGAGTTGGTCATTTCATAAAAGCTCATCAATAAACTATGAATCAAGCCCACTTTCTCTGTAAGTGTCCAGCCTTTGCCAGAGCAAGGCTACGAGTTTTGGGTTCCGATGTCGTGAGAATGAGTAATATTCGTTCTCTAAAACTAGAGGATATTTACAGATTTGCCAAAGAATCTGAAAAATTCTCACAAACCTAACCACCTTTATCTCTGTCTCTATTATTTCTTATCTCTTTACTTTTCTCCTTCCCTCCTTGACTATCTACCCCTTTTCAGAGTTCTAAATGCAATGGGCTGTTTAGCCTAGGTGTTTTAGGAGCCACCAAATCTCTTGGTGCTCCTTGGCTCGACCTATTCAAATTTCAACTTCAATTTCAAGCCCAAATGGTCAAAAATCGCTGATTGAAAAAAATTGTGAACTTAAGACTTTTTACACTTACTGCTTTACAACATTAAAAAAAATATTTATTTTATTTTATTAAACTAATTTGGAGAATAAAAAATGCATAATATTAAAAAACTACATATTAAAATTATTTGCCGAATAAAAGGAAAAAATAATAAAATGCAAATAAATTAATTTCGTTATAAAATAAAAACTAAAAAATTTGAAAAATAAATTTATTAATTTATAAAGCAATTTTTAAAAAATAAAAATTCATTATTAATTCATAAATAAAATAAAAGTAAATATTATTATTTTTTGTTTTTATTCTGCAAATCATTTTATTTTTTTATAATTTTTTGTTTTAATTTTCTGCTTTTATTCTGCAAATTATTTTACTTTTGTTTAGTTTTTTTGTTTTTGCTTTTATTCCGCTACTCATTCTAAACTTTCTTTTTTATTCTGCAAATGAATTAATTTTTTATTTCTTTTTTTATTTCTTTTTTTTTTGTTACGTTAAAAGTTAGTATTTATTTTCTTTTTAAGACACTTAAAAGTTGTATTGTCAATATATAATTGCTTTCTTATAATTCTTATTATTGATTTTTTTTTGCTTTTACTTGGCCTGATCCTTCATACAATCTTCTAAGCTGTAAAATTCAGGTAACCTATCGACAGCTTCAAGCCTGTAAAGCTGGACGAAAATGCCGATTTGTTGTAACATTGAAAAGAATCCAATTTTTAATTAAAATATAATAAATAAACACGTACGCTTCTATTAGTTCCTTAGGCGAGCTCCTCCTCCTCTTTGTGGCATGCGTCTTGATGTTCTTCCACATATGGAGGGACCTACAGTTTTAAACCGACTCCCAACGGCAGATATTTTTATGAGGAGCTTTTTCATGGCAGAAATACTCTCGGAGGTTTGCCATTGCCTGCCGATTGCAACCGCAATTACAAGAAACTTTTTCTACCATTTTTTAAATAAATCGCCAAATATTATCCAATTTTCAACAAAATTTCTACAGTTTTAAGTACACAGTTTTATAACCCAAAGCATACCAAAAATCGGGTTGATTTAAATTATTTTTGTTTGGGTTTTCTAAATTGTCAAAACTTGTCAATAAGTCCCTGTGCTATAAGGTCTCTTCTATTCACTATTTCACCGCTCGCTATCTCTATGCTTGATCAATTTGACAAAAAATTTGCATGCGAAAGCAACAACAAAGCTATCGAGTATGGCTATAGCTCATCAGGCCGAACTGTCTTACCAGCACATGTAATTTAAGGCAGCTCTCTTCCCGCGTTGCCGACATATGTTCATTTGCTACATCTATTTGCCACTTGCTATGACTTGGCGAAAAAAGAGGCCTATAGTTATTTAACGCTAACGTAAACAACGGGGTTCTTGCATCCCAATAACGCGCCACCTAATACTGGTTACCCGCCTACTTGGTTATATTAATAACCATTCTATTCCCATGATTTATCGACGTAAAAATTCAGGATCTTTAAAAGGCTACTTTAAGGACATCATTTTATGTTCATAAGAGATATTCAACATGAATTACTGTTTGAATTATCATATATGTCCATTTTAAAAGAGGAGTTTTATATTTCGAGAATGGGAAAATAATTCCCTACAAGTGTATTTAATCTGTGAGAGATTATTTTGGAGTGTACGAAATAGATTTTGAAGGATTAACAAAGTAAAATAGAATTGATATGTATGAGCACGAGAGATAAAGATTTACGTCTTAGTATAAGCTGAAATGTCAGTTGATTGCAGATAGTTAAAAGAAAGCAATGTGCATAGATTATACACATACTCATACACTCACAAAATATTCAACACAAAATATATGCATGATAAGCTATTTTGTGTTGAGTTTATTGCAGCACCAACCCATTTTGCCAAGAGATATGCAAAGCCACACTATCTCACAAATACTTATACGTTATACAAAATTAAAATGCAGTAATGCGCACGTGTATTACAGAAAGTAAATGTGGGAATACATTTCCTTTTAATCTTTGGACAAAAGTGTATTTAGAACAAGAAAATGGATTAAGAAAATCCAGTATACGTGCGAAGCTCTGACAGGATCTTAAACCACTGCCACAGCGACAGGAAAAATAACTACATTGTGGAATTTCGGTACGATAATGAAATAAATCTAAATTCTGAAAGAGGTTTTTATTCTATATTTAATAGGTATTTGTGTTAGGCTATTTAGAGTTACCGGGAAGGTCGTTCTATATATATACTTAAGGGGGAAATCGGTTTAGGAGGCCGAAACTTTTTCGATTTTTTGAAATCATTTAAACTTGAAGGGTATGTTATTCATATTTTTAAGTACATTTTCAAATTTTTGAAGCCATTTCCGCCAGAAATAGTGGCGTTAGAGCATGCTGTCCATGGACGATCGCCATCCGCGTATCTTGCTGGTGGGCATTCCTGAAGTTGCAATTTTTTCTGTAATTAACAAAAACTTTTTTTTTCATTAACAAAATGTTTACTAAGAATATGAATCTAATTGTGATAAAATAATATTGAAAATTGCATGTTGTTGAGGCGGTTGAATTTCCCGAATACTATTTCCCGACAAATCGTGCGCCGACAACCTGTATCCTGACAGATATTTTTCAGTGTCTAATTTCCCGACAACTTCTTTCAAAAAAATGCAAGTCCCGACAGTTAAAAAATAATAATAAATAGTAAAAGGAATTTTATTAATATATGTTAATAACGTTAGATATGAGGAAACTGTCAGAATTTTTGTAATATTTATATTGTAAAACAATGGACCGCAAGCGATTTTGGACTTCTATTCATTTGTTTTTTTGGTGCCGCTTTTACAGATCGCCCCAAACTAAGTTCAGCTATTATAATTTCATGTTATTTTTGGAATTCTTTTAAAGCTGAGTATAAGTCTGGATGGTGCTTTCCCACAAGTAGACGATTATGTCACCCTTCACTTGCGTTATTTGTCTTGTGGTGCCCATCTCGTGCAGACTTATACTGGTTCATGTCGAAACTGGATATCTGGGAGGTACAGCTCTTCTTCGTACTCTACCAAGTCGTCCGATGATGTAAAACTCCTTGGGATTTTCCGATAAAGAGATTGGCAAAAGTGATAGAAGCAACCAGAATAATCTATTCCAGGATATATGTCTGTACAAGCATTTTTAATGGCCTTCTCAAAATCTCCCATAATTTCAGTGGTTTGTAATTTCCAATGCCAAAGTTGTTACCGACAATTTTACCTAACCATGTTTTAGAATTAAAACAAAAATTTTGAAGAAATATTTTGATTCGAAATGTTAAATTACAAGTTTATAAACAAAACTGAAGGTTTGTTTTATTGTTACCATGACAACAATAAAGAATGATATGATATAAAAATGTGTAAACAACGAAAAAAACAATTATCGGGAAAAAGGTGGTCGGGAAATTGGATTTGGAAAAAAAGTTGTCGGGGAATTACAATAGATTCAGGAGAAAATATATGTCGGGAAAAAGGATTTCTTGAAATAGGATTCGGGAAAAGGGGTGGCTACACATTTTTTCATACCATATTTTTTTATCTATTTTGCTTAAAAAAAATATTTTTAATGATAATATAATCCCAGAATTAGGCTCATATGAATTAGAATTGAATAAAAAATACTTCGAAAAACTTTGAGCTAGAGTGCCCACCAGTTCAAAAAAAGTCGTTTCGTTCTAACTACCGCGTGCTACGGTGCCGAACCGACGGGCGGTCACTTAAGAGTTCATAGAATCGAGAATAATGCGAATTTCGCTTTAAAATTGTTACCGCATTGATTATTGAACAACATCAAGACGCTCCACAAATAGGAGGAGGAGCTCGGCCAAACACCCAAAAAGGGTGTGCGCGCCAATTAAAAAAAAAAAAGTCTTAAAGTACAGTTAAAAGATAACATAATATGTATATACATGTTTAGATCAATAAATTGAAAAGTTTTCTCAGAAAAAATTCTGAAAAATTCGTATAACACCTTCACGGCAATGGAATGACCGAAAATTGTGTCCCACAGAAATTTCCACTTGCTATTTATCCAATACTTGTTAGTTTTCGGACCTATGTTTATTAAGCCCTTTTTATTTTATTTGGTATAAACTACAAGGTGGCATAAAATTAATCACCCTATCGGAAGATTTATAATTTTTGCAAATACCAAAACATCATATTTGACATTTGTGAAGTAGAATGACAAATAATGGAGCAGGAAAGGTCAAAATAAAGATTTCCTTCACTTCAATTTTTTTATTCAAAAATAAAATAAGATGTTTAATTTTGTGCCACCTAGTACTATATTAAATTTTTTTTTCAGAACACGTCATCCTCGCAAATAACTCAAGACATAATATTCGCTGCGCTGTTACAGTTGTTCCACCAATTTTTTTGTTTTTGTACGCCAAAATGCTTGGCAACAATGTTCTGGTGCAGACATAATACCAGGTTTTCATTATACCACTTTTTTCTTGTGAGAAAATCTGCAATTTTGGTAAAAACACTTAAGATTTTGCATCACTTCGATTTACCGCCATAGCAAAATGAAAACAAAAAAAACTTAGATACTAAAATGTCAACATGTTGCTATTTTGTGTTAAACTGTGCCACCAAAAAAATGGCTCAGTGAAAACCAGGCATACGAGTAATAAAACGTGAGCAGTAACGAGTGCCCGCCCAATAGCTGACCATTAAAGAGTTGAAGCTTGCTGCCTGCAGGCGACAGGCATTTTCGCGAAACACCAAAAAGCGATAAAAGAAAGTGCGGCACGAAACACAAAAGGTTCAACGTGAAAGCATTTCAATGTAATCTAATGTAGTACCATAAAATTTCTTTTAAAAGAGAAATTCAGCATTTTTTTATACCTTATTTGTACAGTGGCGACTAATGCATGATTGTATTGGTAAGTAATCTTAACTGGACTACAATGTTTTAACATAATTTTTTATATCATTTTTTTGTGTTTTGTATTTTTTGAAGGAAATCCCGTTTTCATACAATATTTGTGCCAAGCGAAGCTTGAAGTGAAACGAGACTTAAAATTGACGCGCGTTTCTATACCAATTCCGACTAATAAAAGTAAACCAACCGAAAGACCTCCGTTTATAATTGCAATAATAACAACAGAACAATAAAAACGACAACACTCAGCATCCTTTTAGTGCGTCCCTCGAGGCATTATTTGTGCAACTATGAACTGTATCAGCGCGCAACAGGATATCAACAGCAAGAACAGTAGACGGCAGGAATGGAACTACGCAACGTCGCAGCAATCGAATGAGTAGAAAGATGTCGGCTGCATGCACATTGTTTTTCAGTGATATGCGGGGGAACGGGGCTCATGTGTCGAGTGACGTATTTGTAGGTAAGAGATGTTCCAAGTGACAGGCAGCCGACAAACGACAACCAACAAGCAACAAGCAGCACCAACTAGCTGCGGCAGCAACATCAGTGACAACAATTCTTACTCTTGCTGATTGTTTTTTTTGTGATTTTTCTTACTCTTGCAGCTATTCCACTCCCTACCCTCTATCGCCTTCACCTTCCTTCTCGCTGTCGCCACCGCTTCTGTTTCTGTGTAGCTTAGTTTCTGCTTGTCTGTTTGGTGCCGCACGAGTTCCATTGCTTACTACCAGCACATTTCTTGCACTTTATTTTATTCACAAATGAGAATACAATAAAAACGCACTTGCTTAACAACAACAGCAGCAACAAACAAGAACGAGTACGAGTATGCACAGCAACAGTGAAGGCCTGCCGGCACATTGTAACAATCCCAAATAGAGCAAGTGCAGCTATGCTGCAACATTGCACTGGTAGGGTAATTACCAAATACCCGAGCGATATTATTCCGCTTCGGCGATTCGACTTCCAGAAAATGTGTTGGTTTAAACCAGCAACTATTTTAATGATTGCCACTCTGCCACATAGAACGAGCCCAGCGGCATTTTGTTCGTACAGTGTGACGACTTCGTCGTACATACAAATTGGCAAGGCCAATTGACTAGCTAAATTGTGTTATTAGCTATGAAATTTTTCGACAGATTGAGGCTTTTGCAGTTTAATGGAGGAGCATAAAAACGCCTCAAAATCATTTAGTGCGCCAACGGATAATTTCGTGAGTAATTCAGTAAACTTTTCATCCCTACGCATTTTCTGACATGGCAGGCTCAGGCGCATTGTTATTGAACTTCAGAAACTCACAGCTATTGCTCGCTTTAGTTCAAGATTATTGGAAAATTTTCGGTTGAAGAGAAATTGAAGAAAATTTTCTTTTGAGAATTCAAACAGTATTGTATAAATATATATAACAGCCGCTTACACCCTCTTTGGGTGTTTGGCCGAGTTCCTCCTTTTATTTACACCCCACACTCTTATTGTTTTTCGACAAATCGCGGGACCTACAGTTTTAAACACTCGGAGGCTTGCCATTTCCTGCCGAGAGGCGACCGCTATTAGAAAAAAACTTTTCTCTCTCACTGTGGAGTTTCATGCGAAGAGATTCGAACTTACGCACTCCTGAAAAGTAGTCACGCAACATCCCATTCGACACACACCATCTTTTCGACGATTTCAAAGCTGCATTCGACAGTACGGAAAAGAGTTACTTGTATGCCGCGATGTCTGAAATTGGTATCCCCGCAAAACTAATACGGCTAGGCAAAATTACGTTGCTCAACACTAGCAGCGCCGTCAGAATTGGGAAGGACCGCTCCGAGCCGTTTGATACCAAACGAGGTTTCAGACTGGGTAACTCGCTGTCGTGTGACTTCTTTAACCTGCTGTTGGAGAGCATCGTACGAGCTGCAGAACTTAATCGCCCAGACACAATATTTTATAAGAGCGTACAATTGTTGGCGTCTACCGATGATATCGATATCATCGGCCTTAACAACCGCGCTGTTAATTGTGCCTCTGTCCAAACTGGATAAAGAAACAAAGCGAATGGGTTTAGTGGTGAACGAGGACAAAACAAAGTACCTCCTGTCATCAAATAAACAGTCGGCGCACTCGCGTACCGGCACCCACGTCAATGTAGATAGTTATAATTTCGAGGTTGCAAAAGACTTCGCGTATTAGGAACCAGCATTAACACCGATAACAATGTCAGCCTTGAAATCCAACGTAGAATCTCTCTTGCCAACAAGTGCTACTTTGGACTAAGTAGGCGACTGAGCAGTAAAGTTCTCTCTCGACGATCAAAGATAACATTCTACAATGCTCTCATCAAGCCCGTCCTAACGTGTGACGCAGAAGCTTGGACGATGACAACATTCGATGAAGAGACGCCTGAAGTATTTTGAGAGAAAGATTCTGCGTAAGATTTTTGGACCTTTGCACGTTGGCAACGGCGAATATCACAGGCGATGGAACGATGAGCTGTATTAGCTTGACGACGACATAAACATAGCGCAGCAAATAAAGATTCAGCGGCTACGTTGGTTGTGTCATGTCGTCCGAATGGATACAAATGCTCCGGCTCTGAAAGTATCCGATGCGGTATCAGCTGGTGGTAGTAAAGGAAGAAGAAGGCCTCCTCTGCGTTAGAAATATCAGGGAGAGAAGGACTTGGCTTCACTTGGTGTGTCCAACTGGCGCCGGTTAGCACGAGAAAGAAACGACTGGCGCGCTTTGTTAAACTCGGTTAAAATCGCTTAACCGGTTATCGCACCAATTAAGAAGAAGAAGATAAACGAGTAAAAAAACTTTTTAATTTTTAGATCGCGATTCTTCAAAATTCTCTATACGCACTACTGTAATTCTTACTAATTATACCCAAATTTTTGCAGCAGTCATAGCATCTGCGCCATGTTCTGTTTTTAACTACTTTCAGTTTCGTAACTGTACTTTTGTTACGGGTGGCCAAGTATTACATTATTTCATGCCTAATCAATTTATTCTATTTCAAATTTGCATTTGGTATCCACCCGTTGGCAATAGCGCTCAATGCACAATATCATGTAATATAATAAAAAAGTTATTGCTCAATAAAATCTCACAACACTTAAAATATTCTAATGATAATTGAATTTTGTAAAATGGCCGATGGTATTCGCAAACAACACACAACAAGACGAAACTAATTAAAATTTTAAACACTCAAAAGTTCTAATGATAAAGGACTTACGCCACCGCAGTCCCTGAGGGATATAAATACGTATGTATGTATGCAGTTAAGTGTTCAGTTTTCTGGGCATGGTAATTGTAAAGTGAATGGTGAAGGCTTCTCGTAATAAATACGACTAAGGAGGCACGGAGCTAACTTAACAAATGCAAGCAAAACAATTGAAATGCTATGCGTACAGAATTAATATTTCAAATTGAATGTATTTAAAGTTCTTTTTAGTGATATAAAAGATATGCGTTAAATAGCTACAGCAATAGGACTTATTAGCAAGTCTTGGCAATTCATTGGCTTTTTATTAAATTAAAATATTTATCTAATATATATTAAACTAAAGTTCATTTTACTACAAAAGTCATAGAAATTCCAGTTTTAAATTTGTGCAAACTATTTATTTCTTTATGAAAAGTCGGCTGTATTGCTAAAAGTGTTTAGTCTTTTATAAAACATCAACTCAGAGATAAATACAGAAATGGTCAGATAAGTAGGCAGGAGCAGACAAGGTTAAGATTAAGAGACGGAGTAGTGGGAACCTTTTAATCACGACCGCATTCAATAATAGCAGTCGTGTATTACCCCTTGGTATAGGGTGGGCCAAGTAAAATTTGCTTTTTGAATCGGCTATAAAAAAAACTAATCAATATTTTTTCAATCTTTTTTTTATTTTGAAGATTGAACATTATCATTTATGAATGAAAAATAATATCGTTCAAATGACTGCCACGACTGGCTTTACAGTAGGCCATTCGATCAACCCAATTTTTAAGCCCATTTTCGACTGTTTGGGCTCCAATTTCATGAATGGCAACTTCGATTTCGTATTTTAAAGCATCAATCGTCTCTGGATGGTTCGCATAGCATTTGCCTTTAACGGCTTCCCACAAAAAATAGTCCAACGGGCTTAAATCACAGCTCCGAGGCGGCCAATTGATATCAAAATTCTAAAACGGTAGCCAAAAGTTCGAGTGTAACTTTGGCAGTGTGAAACCAAACCTGTTGAAACCAAATGTAGTCCATGTCATCCTCTTCAATTTTTGGAAACAAAAACTCGTTGAGAATGTCACGGTAATGCTCGCCATTTACTGTAACCGCGGAAGAAGAAGAAGACTCACCACTTTGGAAATAGGTTTTCAATATTTCCCAATTTTATTCAAGCGTATAGCGTCCCATTTCGTAAATGTCAAACCTTTAAGTAAATTATGAAAACATTTGACATATCATTTGTGTTACCATTCTCAAAAAAATAGGTGGTTCAAAAAGCAAACGCCATATTGCCCACCTGTAGTTACTTGTACTAGTCACAGCCTTGACAGATACAGAAATTGAATTCCAGAGCAGCTTTAATGAAGAATAGGCTTGATGGGGACTAGTAGAAATATTTGAAAAAGAAAATACAAATTCCGGGTATACATTTTTGTGTAAATAAAAATGTGTAAATTTCAAATCGCTCAAAAATCGCGTTGATTTCTGATATTTTTATTTTTTTGTTTTTTTTTTTTGCTAACGGTGTTGGGTATTTTTGCTCAATGCTCAAGACCGCCAGTAAAAAGAAGTTGTCAATGAATTTTATTCAAGTAGCTGAACGTTCTGATCTCAATTCTGATCATTCACCAATACTTTTAACTATCAGTGAAACAATAATCGAGAAAGAAAGTAATCCGACGCCCCATAATAAAAATACTGACAGGAAATACTTTGCAAAAATGCTTCAAAATATTCAACAAAAAGGCTTCTTAGTAACCAGCGAAGACCAATTAGAAGAAGAAGTTCAAAGATTTGGCCAAGAAATTCAGAAAGCCGCCTAGATGAGTACCTTCATTTTCAAAAAGAAGGTAACTGGAGCTAACTGCCCCAAAGAAATTAAGCAGCTCATCACAAATAAAAGAAAATTACGCTGAAAATGGCAACCATCTCGTTCAGCCAGTGGCACAGCCAAACTTAACAAGGCATCACAAGAATTGAATGGTGAAATAAATTGCATTAAAAATCAATCAATAAATCAATACATTTCACGCTTAAAGGGTCCTAGTAGTCTAGACCTCGTAGCGTATTTTTAGAAATTTTTTTTTACAATAAAAAAATGAAAAAACAATATTTAAATTTTTTAGGCTTAGTTCAGGGGGAAGCTGGTCTAGAATTTTGAAAACATCGAAAAATTTTTTTTGTCTTAAAAGGTGCTTTAGGGTCTTAGAAATAATATACCAAATGAGGGATGCCAGCAAAAATGTCTAAATGCCCAAATTTTTCATTCGACGGCAGTGCCTCGCAGGTATGCCCCGAACGCTACTTACAACTGATGCTTTCCATTCTAATTCAACCGGGCTATTCGGGTCATGTTCTTCGATTTCGATGTAACTTAAATATGTTGCTCTCTGATCAAAATAATGAGACACGTATTTTTTTGTTCGCCCAAAAAAATTTTTTTTCAAGAGTTATCGGCAATTTTGTTTTTCGCCTCAAACTCGATTTTTTTTAATTATATAAGAAAATTTTTTTTTTAAATGCCCATAACTTAGTCAAAAATGAACCGATTTTAATAATTCTGGGTTCAAAATGATCGTAATTACTTACACAAGCGACTTCATGTAGAAAAAATTGCAAAAAAGTAGTTGAAAATTTTTTATTTAGCAAAAAAGAAAAAAAATTGAAATTTTTTCCAAATTCAATATTTCAAAAAGTGTATTTTTTTTTTAATAACTTTTTCCAAATCAAAAAAACATCTCAAACTTTAATTGAGCTGCATGCCTAGTAGCTAAAATGAGTTGTTTTTGAGTAATGATTTTTTGAGTAAGCACCCTGTTTCGCACTTTTTGTTTTTTGCAAAATAAAAAATGTTTAACTACTTTTTTGAAACTATTTCTACATGAAATCGCTCGTGCAAGTAATGACGATCATTTTGAACCCAAAATTATTAAAATCGGTTCATTTTTGGCTAAGTTATGGGCATTTATAAAAAATTTTTTCTTATATAATTAAAAAAAATCGAGTTTGAGGCGAAAAACAAAATTGCCGATAACTCTTGAAAAAAAATTTTTTCGGGCGAACAAAAAAATACGTGTCTCATTATTTTGATCAGAGAGCAACATATTTAAGTTACATCGAAATCGAAGAACATGACCCGAATAGCCCGGTTGAATTAGAATGGAAAGCATCAACTTTAAACGCGTTTTTCTCGAAATCACTTTTTTTAAACTGGCCGAAGACATAACTCGAACAAATCTTTACCGATTCTTACGAAATTTTGACAATACATTCGAAATACCTTTCTCCGGAGACGTACGTAGGATTTTTTATTTATATTACATAGTTTTTTTTTTAATCAACAATTTTATGTCGTTCTTTATAGTGAAAATTGTGACTTTTTGTTCAAACGTGCACCATTTCGCGAAAAAACAAAATATCGAAAAAATCCTACGTACGTCTCTTTCTGTTGTTAATTATATAGAAACTAAAAAAATTTTATTTTTTGATCCAGGACAAAAATTAAGGAGTTTACGTCTTCGGCAATGGACCCACTAGAAAAAAAGGCGCCTTAGGAGAACTGCTGGACAGCGGCCATTTTGAAATTAATTCAGACGAAAAATTTTGTATTTGTACCATGAAAGCTATATTATTAAACCTATTTCACAGATTTTCGATTGATTCCTTTGTTGAGTCAAAATAAATTCATAAAATATGCCCATTTTTTGCGCTCTAGACCAGCTTCCCCCCTTAAATAACTTCTTCTACATGAATAAATGAAAAAAAAAAATTTTTTTTAATAATTTTGAAAAGGGCGCTGTAGTTGACCCTCCCGAAAAATTGGACCTGGACAGCGTTGTCCATTTTGGCTTTTCAATTTATCTGAAACACAACAACCAAACATATTATTAATCAGTATGACTGTAGCTATGTCCCGTACTAGAATTAAAAAAAAAAACGAGTCAAATGGCCCGGTTTGAATTTCAAACTTTAAAAATCGGGGTTTTTCATTGTTAATTGAAATAATAATTTGATTCTTATACGGGCGATAGGCATTGATGTTGTGAAGAACATACTAAAATTTCAGGGAATTCGGTTGAATAGTTTTTTTTTAAAGCACCAGGCCGTTTCGAGATAAATGAGATTAAAGTTAGAGGTACCGGAGCACACGAGCCACTGTCTACCTATTTAATGGGCTGTAGAAGCTATAACATTGAGAATTTTCACATGAAATATCGAAAAACATTCGTTTTTTTGAGACCACCCTTCAGGTCCCCTTAAGACCTCATTTCGGAAGTGTACTAAATTTTTGGAAAGACCAAACTGTCATGTTTCTCCAACCAATAAAGATAATAATACATGGCAAAAAGTGACAAGGGCAAGGCAGTAGCTTTTGCAAAACACTTAACAAAAACTTTCCAGCCCAACGGAAATCAACGTTCCAATTTGTATACTCTTACTGTGGACGAAAACACCCCTATTTCATTAAATACTATAAAAGAACTCCCCCATAGCGACCAATATCGTTGCTGCCTTAAATTGGTAATCTATTAGAAAAGCTCATCCTCCGTCGATTGACGCCAATTATCGACTCTTAAAATTTGTTACCTTCGCATCGATCAGGTGCACAGCTGAAATCGAAAACTCTTTTGAACAGAATATCGTGTGTTCAGCAGTATTTCGAAAAGGTTCGGTATGACGGTTTAAATACCATAACAAAGTAAATAGCCTGCTTCCAAATGATTTTTACGCCCTCCTAAAGTCATATCTGAGCGAGCGTTACTTTTGCGTTAAACAAGGAAATGAATACTCTAACCTTGAAAAAATAAATGCTGGTGTGCCGCAAGGAATCATACCTTTTATATACCAGAGACTTGCCGATACCCCCGAATAGCTTGATCGCCACTCTCGCCGACGACACTGCCATTCAAGCAATTGGAAAAAGTTCTTAAGAATCTGCAGGTAAACTTCAAATTGCAACAAACGCTATTGAAGATTGGACGAAGACTTGGCGCATAAAATTGAACAATACCAAGTCTGTTCTTGTAAACTTCACCAACAAAAAAGTGAACCAGTATCCAATATTAATGATAGGTGCCACAATCCTATGTGCAAACACTGCAAAATACCTTGGCATAACGCTCGATGCTAAGCTTCAATTGATGGAGCATATAAAACTTAAGCGGCATGAAATCCATCTGAAGATAATAGAAAGGCATCCAAATATAACAAAATAGATATATATAAACAAATTATAAAGCCTGTGTGGTCAATGTAATATAAATATACTTCAGCAACTCCAGAATGAAAAGCTTCGAGATATTCTCAACTCTCTTTGGTTCGTTCGCAACAAGCATACTTAACGTGACCTCAAAAGCTCTACTGTCGCTGAAGAAACTAAAAAATAAGCAGAAGCTCGCTACCTCTGGCTTCAAAGGCACGTGAATGAAAAAGTTAGCAAACTCCTCAACTCCTCAGGCCTAACCCGACGACTCCACCGAATCAAACTACATGATTTGGCAATGATGGCTGTTGACTTAAGGAAGGGACTATGAAAATATCTTCACAAAAATCTCTTTATGTTAGCAAAATTGTCCTGCAAAATCGCTGCTTAACTGTGGCCGACTCTCGACGCTAAACGCACAGAATCTCTGCTAAGCTAAAATAAGTACAGTCTTAGCACACTGATTTCAGTCTTAACGGGGCACTGCCTAATATAAAGGCGCACTCAAAGGGTGGGTGTGCAAGCACATTACTTCTGTAGAAGTTGTCTAGATGAGGAAGAGACAATCTCGCACCTTCTGTGCCATTGTCCTGCTCTATCTAGACGCAGATTTACCATTCTATAGTAGGTAGAAAATTTTTTAACGAATTTAAAGATTCAGTACTGCAGAAATCGGGGATATTCTAAAATTTTTGAAAAACACAAACTGGTTTTAAGAGAAATAGGGAAAGCTCCCCACATGGCATCACAATGCGCTATGAGCCTGTGTGTCCCACAGGACAACCGCTTCCACCTAACCTGACCTAACCAAAATTGTACTGCTCATTTGTTCATATGTAACTAGTTGCAGTGTCAACAAACATTGCTATGTATTTGATAATGGATCTATGTTCCTAACAAAAAAATAATAAAAATTAAATAAAATAATCAACCCAATCAATGTGATCTAAGAGAGTACTCGTATGACTGAAATTTTTCCAAAAATTCTGATTCGAAAGTTTGAGTTTTTAAATTTGCACAAAGCTTAAACCTCGGATTTATATCATTTTTGTAGGAGCAAGTATTTTCATAGTTTCTAATTTTAAATAAGAAGAAAACAAATCGCAGAATTTGTCAATAAGTCTTAGTACTACATTTATTTAAGGGGTTGCATACGTCCAGCAGCGTGAAAAATGCGCTAAATGAAAAACTGTTTTTAGAAGGGACAACAATAAAATAAATATAAAAAATTTTATACATTGCTTATTAATACTTAAACTTTATAAAACAATTCATTTTAATTTTTTTTACAAGAAGAAGAAGAAGAAAAATTAGTATATAAAAAAATCAGGTGACCCAAAGTACAATGAAAAAAAAGTTGCTCCACGGTCTGCATCATTTCTCCTTGAAATGTTGATGGATCTGTAAAAAGTATAAAGTTGTTATCATGCAGACCGTACTGAAAAAAGTAGTTTCGAGAAAGAGGACTTTAAACTTTCATACCTCACACGAAGGACAGCTACCTGTGTGCATCAAACTCGCATCGGGCAGTTACATTTTCTACCAGAACTTTGTATCTATGGGGAATTTTTACAATCAATTTCCACACAAATACGCCTTAAACTATAAAGAATATTTAATATAATATAATTTAAAATTCTGGACGTATGTAACGCCTTCACGCAATACATAAATACACAAAAACAAAATTGGATGGTTAATTTGCGCCACCTTGTATATACCGTCCAAAAATTCCTATTGAAATCTTTGTTCAGTCGCCTAAAAGTTGTTCATGCAATACCCGGAATCCTGATTCGATGGCTTTTGCATTTACATTCTATTAAATGAATATTCTCAAAATCCTTCAACTTGTATATCATTCAAATGTCTGCTCGATTGATTTCATGGACATATACTATATGTGAACAAATAAATATTTGATGTCTGTCTATCTTTGCTAATAAGCAACCAAATTAGATATTTTTATTTGCGTTTACAGCTTGCCAACCACTTAACCTCCGAAATTCTTATAAAGAAAAGTAAAACAAAAAAGCAATACGTAAACTGATTTGCATACCAGAGAAATGCTTTTGTCAATAAAAGAAGCCAAATTAGTGTCCTCATTTTATAATCGTTTAAAAAATATGAATTCACTTTTCAACTGAGATGATTAAATATAAAGATTTGGGGACGATTAACTTCCGAAATAAATACATAAATATTGTGTGAACTCTCATTTTATCCCCTTATTTTACACGATTATGTAAATTCACTCATACACATGTAGATGCGCATACTTACTCGGGCTTAGTTATTCCATGATTTAAAATAACGATCAGGCAATAAAATTCACTTAAATAATTACCATCTTTTAAGTATTCGACGAAGCATTGCGCATCGAGATATAGCGGTAAATAAATGTATAAATGTTGCAAGTAACTGCCTACTTTTATTTTCGGAAAATTTTTCCTTTGTGCCAGGTTAAAAATTAAATGCGAGCCAGGTGAATACATGCGAGTTTAAAAGATGAATTCATACAAAAAGCGCAATAAGTGCCGCTAAATAAAAAAGTACATATGTACGCAGGTATACATAAACGCACACACACAACCAAACATATTTAGAAGTAAATTCATTCTCTGGTGTGCAGTGAAGCAACTTCGCCCATAAATCACACAAACTACCTGTTATATTAGCACATCCATACATTCATACATACATGCAAACGAAGAAGAGAAAGTTTTTGAAAGGACACATACCTACATACATAGCAGCGCATCTCAACTTCACGCAGGAGTCACAAGTGGTAGAATTTTGTAGTCGCATCACCGGCCAGGCGCAGCCAATATATAATTTTCCGCACTTGAGTTGTTGTTAAATATTTCGCCATCTTTCAAACGCTTTCGCACTTCAGCCGCAACTTTACAAGTAGCATACTTGAACGCTTGGCTTATGCCAACTGACATCCAAAAGCAAAAGAAAAGAAAAAGCAACCGTATAGCCCCAGCCTGGATGATTTTGCCAAACGACGCAAGGACAACAATCTGAATTTAAATTTTCAAGGAGCATTGCTAATCGCAGTGTTAGTGTAAGACATACTGCCATGACGGTCATGGCCAGCAACAGCAGCAGCAGCAGCAACAGCGATAATGCTACTTGCACTGGTGCCACCGGCGCAACCAACTTGCGACTTGCCACTTGCCATTTGCCACTTTAATCGTAATGAATGCAATAAATCACATGAACTTGCCATACAAGTACAAGTACTTGAGTGTTAATGCGCATATTCGGATTAGAATGCAAGTGTGTGTGCGTGTGCGTGCTTATGTATGTGTTTATGCGTGTACCCAGCAAACCATTATATTTTATTTAGAATATCAACTCAATTAGACTAATAGACTTCATCAAGCTAATAAACATGGCAAGTGTAAGTAATTATAAGAGTCGTAATTTGCGCAGGGAATATCTCTTGGCGATCTGCACAAAGGCCCTTTTTAAGTGGAATGAAAATTCCTCGTAATCAAATCGACATACAATGATTTTGACATTTTTCACATGAATGGCATCACTACCGAAACTTGAACCAGCTCAGAATTTTTTAGACAGCTCTTTCGAAATTTGGCCGTTTAATGGCTCCGCAAACATCAATGAAAAATGTATAAAGCTCTCGCTTCTATGTCAACGGATCGAAGTATTTTGTGCAATGCGTTAATTCTTCTCAAAATGTAATTATTTTCAAGCTCAAATTGAGGAATGGTTGCACTACTGAATACTTTCCATGCATGTCTCGTAGAGTATCTCAGTTTTAAGAATAAATATTTTTAAATGTTATTAAATAGATCGGAAATAAGCTTTAGTAAATTAAAAATAAGTTGAAGAAATTTGGAAACAATTTTATAATTTTGGGATTTATTCAGTTGAAAATCTATTCGCACGCTTCGATGTATAGAGTGGCGTAAAATTAGTCACTTTATTGGTAGATTTATACTTTTTGCAAAATCACGTCAAACTTATTAGCACTTCTGAACTATACGACTGCAGTATACAAACTGACAAGTAATGGAGCGCGTAAAGGTAAAAATAAAAATTTCCAACACACAAAATCATTTTTTTTATTTATTAAAAAATTATCCACAAGCAAAATTGGATCAGTTATTTTGCGGATATAATTGGCGCAAACCCCTTTTATTGGGCTTTGTGATTAACTTTGCTGTATGCCAGCGTATCGCTAGAGCAGTATTTTAGACTGATTTGCTGGGCGTATTTGACTATATCTCGAAAAGTTTTAAAGATTCCATTATGAAATTTGCAGGGTTAACTGGGCATTGTCCCACACAGCTTTTACATTTTTTTTTTGTTTTAAATCTTAGAAGGACGTTTTTCGAACTTGGCAAAACTAATTGTTTTTTTTCTAACTTTTTCCATTAAGGATTAAGAATTTTTTTTCTTAATTTTTTTTTTAATTTTTCTTGTTTCCCAAAATTTCTTAACAAAAGTGTGTTATTTTTCACCCAAAATTGTTTTTCGTAATTATTTCATAATATATAAAGAAACAAATGAATAAATAAAAAACGATTATGAAAAAAAATGTAAGATAAAAAATTTTAGGAAAAAAACGATTTAGGAAAAAATAAATCTTATTTTATTTTGGGGGAAAACTAACACTACTTTGTTAAAAAAGTTTGAGATAAAATTATTTTTCCCATGTTTTTTTAGAAAAGAGTTTCGGAAAAAAATTAAAAAAAAAACAAATTTTGGAAAAAAATTAGGAAAAAAACTTTGGATTTTAGGAAAAAGAGTTTTACGTAAAAATACCTTAGGGAAAAAATGCACAAAATATATTTTATACAAAAAAATTAAAACAAAAAATGTTAGAAAGAGCGGAAGAAGAAAGTGAGATAATTTAAAATCCTCTCCATCAAAATTTTCAACCTTGAATAAATCTCGAACCATTTTTTTCTTTTTTTGAAAATTTTTTCAGTTGACTTGTTATTATATTCAAGCCTACAAGTAATTTAATTTTTAGAATAATTTACGGCAATATCCGAAATACTTGAATCACTTGACATGGAATCCCACAGATATTATTATATGCTTATATATTATGTTGATGCGCTGTATTAAAATCTATGGTCAAAATTATAAATAAAAAACAAAAATATAAATAAATATATATAAATAAAAAAATCCAATATTATTTATTTCTGTGTTCAAAAAAATTTGTAAAATTATATATAAAAAATATGTCCAACAAAATCATTATTGCATAATAAAATGTAGTTGAAGTATTTTTTAAATACCTAAGTCTTACACTGTGCTATAGAAGCCTATAAATAACTAAATATGCCGAATTATTTTCAAATTCTTTACTTCGAGCCGTAAATGTACACTTTCAATAGTTTTCAACAGAGATTTTAGGTTAAAAAAAATTTTAAAAATTCAATTTTGTGGATTTTCTTTTTTTGTTTCTTTTTTTATCACCTCTGACTTAGATTCACTAAAACATCTACACAAAACAAGCGGAACCTGTAGACTAGTGTGAGAATGAATTACTTTGAGTAATTTTTTCAACAGATCCCAGACTTGGACTCGAATTACGAATATCAAATTAAATGTTTACTTAAAGTGCTTCATTTCACAGATACTTGTACAAAAACTCGCCACTTTTTCTATTAAAAAGATTATGTAAATATATAAAAAATAAAAGATATCCCTTGATATAATTTTTCAGCTTTTCCAAGGTTTCTATAAAAATATTAAGAAAGTTAGAAAATAATTAATTTTGATTTAATTAGGTTATTACTATTTTTGCGTACATACTCAGGGCCTTTAGAGGGTTAAAATTAAAATATTGTTTTATGAATGCAAAACGATTTCTCTATTATTAAAAAAGGATCTTTAAAAAGGCGCGCCTAAATGTTGTTTTAAAACAAACGTGTGGAAATTCAAATTTTTTTAGGTTTGACGTTTTTTATTTCAAATATGACTCCTAAAAATTATGTGAAAACTAACATCATTTAAATGTCCACCATGAGCACGTCTACAGGTAAAATCCAAAAAACAGGCGATTCACGAGCGGCTAGTGAAAGTTGAGATCGTCAAGATATCGATGTAGTGGAGTGTAGGCTTCTCAGCAACATTTGCGCTACACAAGCAATATTCGCAGCAGAAGGTTTTTGGTCTGCCAGTACTTTTTCTATTCTCGACAAAATCAGTTTCTTGAAATTTGTTCACCAACCTTTGCATTGTCGACTCATTCGAACGATTATTTCCACCAAAAAAATCACGAATTTTGCGATATGTTGTTATTAAAGATCGGTCATTTTCATAATAAGCCTCAATAATTTTTCACAAATGCCACAGATAACTTACACAAAAAGGTAACGTCTAGGTACTTCTACTACTACGTTGAAGTACTACTGACATCTCTGCACCACTTTTGAAATAAAACTTTTGCTTATTATTGCTTATTACTCTAAACTAAAGTAGGGATTTAGTCGCCAAAGAGATTTATAGCGACTTCTGCTTTTCATTCTACGCCAATCTGATAATAAGTTGTAATTTTCAATGCAACAACAGATGTCTAGCATGAAACCACACAATGTATAATTATATAATATACCCAGTGCACACGCTGAATCTGAATTATCTGTACCACGCTGCAGTCACTGTAAGATTCATAACACTCATTACTTCTTGACGTGCAATATTTGCCAACATACAAAAAATCCATTATCTTTGGAGAGTATTTTTCTTCAGATTACTAAAAGTAGCTTCATCCACTGTTATTTGATTTGGGGACGTCGGGTGAGAGCTTTGCGACCCGTTTGTTTACTTGGTAAAAAAAAAAACTATTGTTAGCCAACCTGAGTCAGCTGTTAGTTTGGCCCGCTGGGCAAATAAGTTCAGGTAAAAGCCAGTTTTGCTCAGTGGGCGTATATCTTAAATCACGAGCAGTGCGTGTAATTACCGCGCGCTATTCATTAGAGTAATTTAAAGTAATTTTTCAAAGGCATAATTCGTTGTAAATTACTGACATCATTGCGCATACAAACAAAAGCCACTTACATATCTTCTAATATACGAGTATGTGCGAATATGTGCATGGCGCTGCTCAACGGGGCGTATTAGTAATATATGTACGTAATAATAATAATATATGCACACGCACGCCATCACAGCACAGGCACTTGCAACTGCTGTAAAATATATTCCGCTAATATTCGTCTATTTATACTTACATAATATCCTGAACGCACTTGGCGGAACTTTATATTACCTTCTCATCAACTCCGTGTCGACACTCCACACCTGCGATGCCTGCGACACCTTCGACAATTTCAACACATACAATGCACACATACATACGTACTTGCATACATTCTCTAGTGTAATTACAAATATACGTAGCCAAGGTTATGCAAATGTTGATTGCTCACTGTGGCCAGGCGTTGAACCACCTGACAAATCACACCTTCCCTTAAATGTCGTTCAACATTTAATTTCAATGTACTTGAGGTCGCCTCTTCACTTCTCTGTGAGTTTTGTGAATTTTATTTTGAATTGAAGCTGTCGGTGCGAACGCAGTTAAAGTATTTAAATTAATGTGTATTCTTTCAGTGCGATGACTATGCTTAAGTTGACATTGCCGTTAACGTCGAAACCACTAATGTTGGTAGCGGCAAAGTGTCTCGGAGAGCTGTGCTGAATTGAAGTGAAGTGATTGGTCGGTTTCCTTTTGTGCAAATTCAATGATCTGGAAGGTAGTGTTAATTTTGAATAATAATGTTGGAGAAGTTATTTGCACATTTGTTGGCCTCGAAAAATCATTACGTCAACCACAATATAATAATAGAACCTTATCTTGGTTAGAATCAAATTGGAAATCACACTTGGAGTTCAATTTTTTATTTCAGTTCTGTTTGGTTTAGGGACCAGTTGAATAGGATTGGTTGGGATGTGAACTTGAAAAACCTTGAAAAATTAACTGTTTTGTTAATGCGCGTGCTATGCCATAATGAGATTATTAATGTGTCTGAGTACTCGGCACTGAACATCGAAAAACAAAGACTTCGGGGCATAGTATTGCACTTGCAGTTAAAAATAGAAAAACGGCAAAGCTTTAATTTAAGAAAACAATTATAGGGGTTTCCTTGAAATACCTTACAGTTAGGAGTTGCAAAATATTTTTGCAATTGTCCAATATTTACCTATATTTTAGAGCAATCAAGTGAAGGACTTAACTTCAAAAAATGCACTGAAAATTTTGGTCGGAGCTTGTAACTTTTCGAAAAACATAAAGAACTTCCCAAGGGGTAAAATACCTTTGTTCCACAAGGTGGCGCAAAATTAATAAGAAATTTATTTTTTAAGTAACTCTTTACTAAATAAAACAAAAAAAATTTTGAATGCTCCAAATTTTTATTTTCATCTTTACGCACTCCATTGCATGTCTGTTTGTATTCTACAGCTGTCTAATTCACAAGTGTGAGATATGATTGACGTACGACACCATTTCCTAAAATTATGAATCTTTCAGTGGGGTGATTAATTTTGCGCCACCTTGCATTGCATTATATTTGGCAGCTCGAAAGTACCCTTACTTAAAAGAAAATGACAAAGAAACATTATTTGTAAACTTTCGGTAGAGAAACATAAAATTGTTCGCAATTGTTCACAAAGTTTTGTATACAGTTTAAAAAGCAATAATGGGTACAAGGGTTGCTATTCATATTTCTCGCTTTGGGCACTTATAGCGTTGCCAGGCGCCATTGGCATATTTTACCATAAACACACTGAGAATGTTTATAGCCTTTACGAGCGTTGTTTACTGTAGATTGACAACTTCATATCCGGAAAAAGCAACAAGAAACTAAGCCGTTAACATTTCCTTGCCTTTATTTTTTCAAAATTTTGACTTGGATGCACAACACATGAGTATATCAATGAATTATACGGTGAGCCAGCACCATTTTTTACCATCGTAAATTTTTGCCGCCGCATGAAATTTGGCCCTAGCACTTTATAGTGGTCTCTATTCGCTCACCGTCAAATTCTGAGGGAGTCGTTTAAAGTTGCTTTGCCAGAAAATATCGATGCTGTACGCGAAATGATTGAGCTATACCATCAAATAACATACCGTGGGATTGAAAGAGCATTGTGCTTTAGTATGACGAGCATCAATCAGATTTTGCATGATCGCCTTTAAGTGAAAAAGGTGTGTTCGCTTTGGATCTTAGAGAAATTGAAAAACGGCCTGGAAATACCAATGAACAAAGTGAATTTAAAATTGGTTCAAGCAAATGCAAAAATGTATTTAAATATTTTGAAAAACAATGAACCCACTTTCAAGTGCCAATATTAATTTTACCTCGTAGATTGCAAGCTGAAAAGACTTTTTTGCACATACATATATGTCCCTTTAGTTTTACTAACCTCAACTAAGCACAAATTGCTTTCATTTTCAAAGCGTGGTGGGTATCGTCAAACTATCCTATCGTTGAGATTTATATTTTGATAGTTAAAACCATTGGGTATGTAAAACGAATTTCAACAAAATCGAATAATATTTAATATTCCTGGCCACAAAAAGAGCAGTAGCTAGGTGAGGCAGAACGTCAAGCTTTATCGTATTTCACATATCTTTTTGCCCAAGTGAGAGTAAAGCTGTCAAATATAATCACTTTTAATATTTTGGGTTACAACTTATATGGCGACGTTAGTGCCTTCTGTACAGGTGTGTGAAGCCTCATTGTCTTGTTCAAATTAGTAAGTTTACACCCCTAATTTTTCCGACTCCAGAATCCTCACGGTTCTAGACGAAAGTAGAAATTATTTTAATATTTATATTGTTATATAAATATTTATATTATTAAAATCTCAATCTGTTAGCGTTTATCCGCTCGTTATATATATATATATATCATAAGACCCAAGCAAATTCCTAACCGATTTTTGTAGCCTTTCATTCTTCAGTATTCGAAACGGGGTGTAGAGATCGATTGGAAAACTTGTAGTCAAATATTTTGCTTCTGAGAAACAAACTAGGCAGTGCTGTAGTCTGTGGAGCACAACTATGATGGAACGTAACCAGAGTGCCCCACCAATTAAGATGACTTAATTAATTCCATACTGCCACCTCACACTCCACAGCATGGAATTTATATACTTATTATTTTATTAAAAAAAGTAAATCAACTACAAATTAAAATTTGAATTTCTGGCCCTAATAACCGAATATATAGGTTCCTTTAACTCCTATTTAGGGCAAAGAGCATTTTTAAATAGGCATTTGACAATACCAGAAATCAACCAAATACCAAATAGTAACCCTCGTATCATTTATAACGCTTCTGATTTCACTCTTCATCTATGGAATCAGCTTCGCCTTATTGGCATAGACCATATTTTTCTTTCGGAGAAAGAAGTACAAAGGTGTCTAATCGCAAGATCTCGGCGGCCATTTAACCTCGTTGCCATCGTCCAGAAAGCTTCAAGCGCGATATGGTCATTGTTTCATTCGCCATTCCGTTCTATGGAAACCACATTTTCACCGAGGGCATATCATCTAATTTAGGCCATAAAAGATTGGTTATCATGGCACGATGACGTTCACCGTACCAGCGTTTTCGGCATTATTTTCGAAAAAGTGTGTCCGATGACTTGGCCAGCCCAAAAATAATGCGAAAAATTTACTCCAAATTCGGCGGCTTGAGAATTCATAATATCCTACAATTCATGCGTTACTTCACCTTCGTCCGTTTGTATCTAGTCCTCGAAGCATGAATTGATTTCAGCCATCCTAGCATCCGCACTTATCGACCCAATTGGTGCACATATGCAAAAGGGAATGAATGCAAACTAGTCATTTAGAAGCACAAAAATTGGATGCTGTGGAATATCTCTGCAGGATATTAACAATTCTTCTAAGGACACATATGAAGTATTATAATTTTGTTGATTGCTCAAATTATTCAAAAACTCAGAAGTGAATCATGAGATAAAAGCACGAAATCCCCAACATACTTCGTTCACAAAAGCAAGAATATGCAGTGATTTCTATGTAGATTTACAGAAATACCACAAAACAATTTTTTTCTTATTTACATAGAAACCAATAAATACAATTGGTCAGAATGAATCCATTGTAATGTTGTCAAAATTATTTGCGGGCTTAGATTTGTGAATAGTGGCGAACGCTCGTCGCATCCCAGCGGTGCGTGGTAGTGAATGAAAATAAGAGGACAAAGCGATAGAGTGGAAATGAATTGACACATAAAAACCACATGCAATGGTATTATTATGAAAATATAGGGTGTTTTTTTAGATGAATGGGAACAATCGGTATCGATAATAAATGTTTGACAGCTGAGAATGACAAACTGACATTTCTGTTCAGTAAAGTTTGGCAAGCCGCCGTAGCCGACTGGGTTGGTGCGTGATTACCTTTCGGAATTCACAGAGAGAACGTTGGTTCGAATCTCGGTGACAAACCAAAATTAAGAAAAACATTTTTCTTATAGCGGTCGCCCCTTTGGTAGGCAATGGCAAACCTCAGAGTGTATTTCTGCCATGAAAAAGCTCCTCATAAAAATATCTGCCGTTCGGAGTCGGCTTGAAACTGTATAGTAGGTATCTCCATTTGTGGAACAACATCAAGAGGCACACCACAAATAGGAGGAGGAGCTCGACCAAACACCCAGAACAAGGGTGTACGCGCCAAGTCATCATAGAACGCTAGAAAAACGCTTCCAATTTGTGGAAAAAAGTCTGCCGTAACGTCGATTCGCCGTAATTCTCAACTTGTTGGTCTTTGTCCTTCGACTGCGTGGAAAATTTTACGTAAGGATATTGACTAGGATAGTGCCTATAAAATGCAGCTCATGCAAGAACTAAGACCAAATTGCCATCGTTAGTGTCACATTTTTGCTGATTGGGTGTCATTTATTATTCAGATTTATTGTACAAATTAGTCGGAAATTAGACTAATCGAAAGGTCCATGCCATAGTCCTTTCATAGCTGTGGCGCATATGTGCCGGATATCATATTTAAAAATAAATAAATACCACGCAATTCAATTCTCCCAGACTCCAATAAAAAAAATTCATTCCAACGAAATCACTGTTTTTGTTGTCATTTTAAGTTCCCAAGCTCTTAAAAAACACCCCATACTACATTCAATTTCCGGAGGAAAAGAAAAGACGTTAGCGGAAAGTAATTTTGAGCAAAAAGACCTTTTCAGTGTTTCTTATTTCGTATTATACCCAAATCAAGCGTAAAGAGTCAAACTGCATTAATTTCATGAAGCATAGAAGTGAGAAAAAAGTAATAGACACATTCACTAGTTCAAGTACTTAGTTGTAGTTTTAAGGGCGGAGTAAAGTTAAATCTGTGGAAAAAAGCCTGTTTTTAAGAGCTTTTTTTACCGATACAGATAGCGTTAGTTTATTTATTCAATTTCCATATAGGAATGTAACATTTGTGGATGGAACAATGAGCTGTATAAACATTTCGGTAGTAGACATAATGCAGCGGATAAAGATCTACCAGCTCCGCTGGCTAGGTTAGTTCCAGCTCTAAAAATACTCTATGCAATATTACCTGGTAGTAGAGGAGGAGTAGAAAAGGTTTATTTTCAGTGGAAAGATAAGGTGCAGTAGGAATTGGCTTTACTTGGTGTTAAGTGGCGATGGTTAGCACGAGAGAGAAACGATTGGCACGTTTTGTTAACTCGGTTTAAGTGGTTATCCTGCAAATCAAGGAAAAAAGAATGTAATATTTGAAAAATATTTTCATAATCATAATTTTCAATTGCCCTACTTCCAAGGTAAATTACGTAGGTATTTACAATTATTTTTTTATAATCCAGAAAAAACAAAGCAAAGCATTAAAATTATTTATTTTAGAAATTATTATATTAAAATTATAAACATTATTAGTTATTATTATTTTAATATTAATATTAATAAACAAAATTTAATTAACAATTTTTTCAATTTTTATATTCATGTATTTTATTATTATTATAATTTTTTAATTATTCATTAATTATTAATTCTTAATTTTTCATTTATCATCATTACTTTTATTCATTTCATTATTATTGCCATTTTTTAATTAATATTTTTTATTGTTTTTATTTACTTTATAATTAAATTTTCTTAATTATTAATTTCCTTTATTTTATTATTATTTTTTTTTTATTATTATTATTATTTTTTTATTTTATTATAATTTTTTTATTTTATTATTATTATTATATTTTAAGCATTGACATTTCATTTTTCGTTATACAAATTCTTTAGCTACTTATTTCTTGAACAAATTTACAAAAAATTATTTCTACAATCGAAAAAAAATTGTTCGGAATCTATGCTCTCTAACAAATCATCACTATTTAACTTACAATGGTTTGGAAGTATTTCCGGTTTACTTCCCACAAAGTCGAAACTATTTTTATCTATTAATTCAATATTTTTATAAAAGTGTACGAAGGAAAATATTTTTAGTTTAGTGGAAACTGTATTTGATAAATATATATTTAGGGTAATGGAATAGCGAGATTATTTAAATTTTATATTATTTTAGGGTTCAAGGTTCTTTCCGATATGTAACTCTGGTTCGCGATGGCAAATATTGATAAAATATTTTGCGTCTCGACTTTTCCACAGAACCTTGCGATTTTTGTTTCTATCCAGTCCGTTTTTAGTTAGACAGCGAATGTTGTGGAGCTTTTAATGTAGTCGTTGCAAACCTTTTCCATCTAGAAACTCAACCAGGCTATTAAAATAAACGCTCATCTCCTTAAAGGCGCAACGATACTAAGTGGCTAGTTTTTAAGTTTTTAGTGAGGTTTTTGAAAGGACGAAATGATTGGGATTAACTAAAATATTAAAATTGTTTTTTCAATATTTTCAGCTTGCCAATTTTTATTTTATATTTTTTCATTTTTCTTTTATTTCTTACAATTTAAAGTTATGAACTGCTGCTTCATTAGCTGCGCTATCGAAATTCACGAGTGAGGTGCAGTTTGCAGTCACAATTTTCAGCTAGGCGCAAGAATTTTTTTGTTTATATTATCCATAAATTGTTTTAATAATTGAATTAACGTTTAATTGAATATCCATACATTTAAAAACTTTGCAGTATTTTCGTCCTATTTTTGAGTTTTTTTTAATAGTTTTTTGTTCAGGGTAATTTAAAATTGTAAATGTTATTTTCAGTAGAAGTCGAAATTCAGACGGTAGTGGAAATACCATTGACCAAATAAATAAAACACTATAAAATTTTGTGCTTTATTTAAACTCCGATGTTGAGCTAAACTTGTTGAAAATAATAACAAAAAATTTGAAATGCTCAACATTTTTTATTTATTATTTTTGTGACATTTAAAGCGAATTCATTCAAGTTAGTGGAAATAGTACATCACCCAAATTTTTTTTTTTTGGCGAAATTTCAATCATAATGAAAACAAACCAGCGAAATAACAACAAAAAATCAGCTCCCTTTGTCATTGAAACCAACAAGTCTCAAGCAAACAAAACGAAAACAAATCAACTATTCTACTGCTATCAACTAACAGTATGGATGTTATGTCTATTTCCAGCAGTTCGACATTTAGCTAGAGTTTTCTCTTTGTTTGCCTTTTTTCATTTCACAACACCACCCATCAGCTCGCGTTAGTTATGCGCCTTCCAATTTAAATGGTTACATTGATTCAAGTAGGATATTTTGTATTGTTGCTTTCCAAATAATTTGCAAATTTCCTAGTAGTGTTCTTTTGCAGGTCGGATGCATTTTCGGTGCATACTCTTTTGATTTCTCGCACCGTCAATGTTCCGTTTCCCCCTAAACGGGTATTACATTAGTTAGTAGTTAATTGACTGCTTCCTTTAAAGCAGTTACTTAGAAAACCTTTTAGTATTCTGAAAGCTAAAATTTTAGTTTGGTTGTGGGCTTCTCTACATATCCATCAAATGATTGTACATACATAAATACAAACAAACATATATATCAATATTTTAGAAAGAATCTAAATTTTTACATGATTTATTTTAAAACAACATCTGGGCGCGTGTTTTGAAAGACCCCGTATTACTTATTTCAAACTTAGCTTTTAAAGCAACAACTCGGAGTCAGTTGATTTGTCTGCAGAATTTGAACAAACCTAAGGTGATCTACCTATCTATGTACATATAGTATATATGTATATTCACTCATACATACATGGATATCATTTGATGGAACTATTCGAAATGATTTTTGTTTATTCTCACGTTCATACACCTCTTATCTCCATAGTCGACTAGCTTTGTAAGTACTGCCACACAGCACTGAAGCTTTATACCGTTATTTAGACAAAGTTCAGTATTGCGCTAGACATCAATAACCATGCGTGGCATTGTTATTTCCGCTGAGTTGATATGATTATTTTCAGTTGTACCAACACGTAGACGTATCCTCTCTCATCCTGTCGAGCATTCCCTTATATACATACATATATTGCACACTTTATGTTGCATAAGCCGACATTTCCCCATGCACTTAAATATGTATGGATATGTCTATGCATGTACACACATAAATACTGACATTTTTAGCCCGCATTGCAGTACGTGTTGGGACCGTTCTTCAAAATGCCTGAGTGGGGTCGATGACGCTGCTAAATACAATGTGGATACTACTCGGTATCTGCCACTGGCACAAATCCTCTTAACGAAATCTATTTTCATTTAAGTCCACACCAACACCCACATACTACAGCATGACTTGGCTATTGCTCTACTTGATAAATGGAAATGGAATGCATGCTTCGTCATCGTCGCTTTTCTACTGAAAGCCTGACACTTGTATTTTAAATTGACATTTTATGACACCTTTTGTATCGGCTGGGTTGTGTTTCGTAGCTTATTATTATTAATAAAGAGTACGTATGAAAATGGAAGGCTCGAAGGCTTCTTATGTCCATATCAACGTACGTATTCATTCATGTGATTTATTTATCGGTATGTAAACCTAGAAGGCGAAGCAGTGAAATAATACAATTTTGTTACAATTCCAAAGGCCACGAATTACAATTTCTGAAACGAGTTTTTGTGAATTCTAAAACCTACTAATTTTTTCGTTGAAGTTACCACGAAAACATATCCTGATTTTGGCTTCATTTTCATCTACTCGCCTTACGAATTTATTTGATTGAAACGATCAAATATTTGTCCCTCAATGTATCTTTCCCAAAAATTGTATACCTATTTCTAGTGCAGACAAAAATATTCCGCCGTTTCATCCACCTCAATAGGGGTCACGGCAAATTGGGTTGTAGTGCTTGTCAATCACATTCAGGAGATCAAATCATGAACAGTGGCAAGTCAGTAGTCCCATAAGTAGGTACTTAAGCCTGCTGAGATTCAGGGCAATATGAACTTCGTCCTCTGCAGCACCTTGATGCCTCTCAACCATGACCTAAAAAATATTTTTAATCCTTGGTGAGGCAGAGAATGCCATCGGTTTTTCGTGACACTACGTAAAATACGGGCGGCCGCCGTAGCCGAATGGGTTGGTGCGTGACTACCATTCGGAATACACAGAGAGAACGTAGGTTCGAATCTCGGTGAAACACCAAAATTAAGAAAAACATTTTTCTAATAGCGGTCGCTCCTCGACAGGCAATGGCAAATTTTCGAGTGTATTTCTGCCATGAAAAAGCTCTTCATAAAAATATCTGCCGTTCGGAGTCGGCTTGAAACTTTAGGTCCCTCCTTTTGTCCATTTGTGGAACAACATCAAGACGCACACCACAAATAGGAGGTGGAGCTCGGCCAAACACCCAAGAAGGGTGTACGCGCCAATTATATATATTATATATATTAGGGCGGGTCGATTTAAAAATCGCTCATTGCTCTGTGAAAATCGTATTCTAGGGATCAAAATAAGAAACTTTGCCGAAGGAACCATACCTCTAAAACGAATTCTGATGTCCCCCAATTTGGGTCGAACGAAAAATCCCACTTTGACCCATTTAGAGTGCTCCAATCGAGTCCAAATGTATGACCGACCCTCACTAACTTTGGACGGCCGATCCACCCATGCCAGTGGCACACCCCCTGGAACTCCCCTGGGGGGTTCCCCATGCATTTCAAAATAGCACCATTTTTGGCCTTTACATGAGAAAAGAAACTAAAAAGTTCGACCCAAATTGGGGGACATCAGAATTCGTTTTAGAGGTGTGGTTCCTTCGGCAAAGTTTCTTATTTTGATCCCTAGAATATGATTTTCACAGAGCAATGGGCGATTTTTTGCCTCCCCACAAATCGACCCGGCCTAATATATATATATATATATATATAAATATATATAAGACCGATCAGAGGAAATTCTGGCCGCAGAGTCAGATCTCCTCGTATTCTCTGCCAGTTATTCAATAAAGTTCGCTGTCAAACATCATTAAATCAAGATGTTCACGTTCATTGCTGTGTAAAGCTGAAACAATACATGAAAAGGTGAACCGAATGAAAAGCTTGCGTAAAGCACACGCCAATACTCATTTGAAAATTAGTAAACAGATTTCCGATTTTCTTGATTTTCAGTCTGCTTTAACTTACTACAGATGTATAACTGATAATGGATCTGTTCGTGTAAAAGTAGAGCCACGGGTTCTCTTTAGATTAAAAGTCCCGCGTTTTGCCGAAGGCCTAAGAATATTCTGTCAAAACGGCCATTAACCTTAAAGTTGTGCATGACTTTTATATATAGAATTACTTCCAAAAAACTCGCTTCGGAAGAAATCTGTAACTCCTTCCTGTTCTAGTGAAAATTACAATTCTAGGTTTGGTAGGGTTAGTGCATAGCCTGTTCTCTATAAGGCAAGTGTCAATAAATTGTTTGCGCATTCTTAGCTATCAGTCAAGGCTGAAAGGATCTTGGAATGATAGTTCAAATCATTATCATAAGTTTCAGCAGAAATAACAGAGCCTTTGGAGAATACAAGGAGGCGCCATACTAAAGAAGAAGACAAACCTACCTACATAGACTTTTATTATTAAAAGGTTCGCACTTCGGTCGGCAAGTTTGTTGTGACTTCTTTTGTTTACAATACTTCATCTAAATTCAATGCTCGTATGAAGTCTAAGAACACTTTGGATTTTAGTGAGTGTACGAGCTCTTCGTTTGGCTATAACGAACTGAAGTATCATATTTTAATCACTCTATGATATCCTGAACCTGGTTAAATGACTTCGCAGTACCAGAATAGGGGCTGCAAGTATTTCCAGTTTTAATATAATAATAATAAATAATACCTTTTAGTGAGTATTATAAAGTGTGTAAGGCTTTCGAAGTTGTACTCGCATATAAGGGTGGCGTAGTAGTCTCATTTTTACTTTTATATATTGAAGTAACTGCATCTAATTTGTTTCCTTTACTTTCTTTTACAGGTATGTATTCTTATTCATCTGGTAAAGGTTCTTAACTTCATGGTTTCATATGAATACGTAAGTATGAATTTCATTTATTAACCAGAAAAATGCTTGACATCAACTTTTGTGGTAAATGCATAAGCCAAGAAAATATTTTTTATAATAATGATTGTATTTATGATATATAATACAATATATATATTTATAATTTGATGTTCACGCATGGATATTCGAACTTGTGCATTACGAATGGTAGTAATTTACATACCCAATCGGTTACGGCCAAACTGACCACTGGTTTTCTCTAAATTGCATAACAGGCATTTTTTTGTATTCTCAGCTTACTCTAAGATCTTAAAGATTTTCTGACCTTATACTTCCTTCTAATAATTCGCGTGCACCTCTAATTGGCATTCAGCCCTTTGAATGAAACATTGTTTGTTCGTCTTTACTGTGAATCACTCCTTTTATCGTTCCACTTTCCTTTCCTCCGTTTGCTGAATATTTTTTGTCGATATACTATCAACATTTTATTATTATTACTGTTTGCTTCTTTTTGAAACGTTCTAGTGGTTAGGATTAGCTTTAAGTAGTCAGTAAGAACCGTTTCCATAGACTTAAATAAATAAATAAAATGAGTATAGACGTCTTGCAGGCATACCGGGAATTATGTCTCCACAGGCAGATTCATCTGCTGCATATGCAAAACGCGTCGACTATAACCGGGGAGTGGTAAACTGAGGCCACCTTAAGTCGACGATACTCAGGGTTTGCTTTCTGAAGCATCCCAATGCACCGCAGTATCCACACTGATCTGAAAAAAAAGTTGTTTAATTGGAATTTTCTTACCCGGCTGATACTTTCATGACTACTTCGCTGCACTGCTCATATGCTTGCTATTGTTGTAGATTTTTATTAAGCTCTTCTCATATGCTGCTTAATGCCACAATAATCCTCATAGCGTGCATAAATTTATCTCCTGGTATACTCGCCGCTGTTCAACGCAAATCTACAGAAGATTTTTTTCTCGATCACGCCAAGGGCAGTTGCTCATCGGAGTGGAGCAAATTTAACAATGGACTCTCTGAAATGCGTGAGCCTATTCTTTGTTTTCCAGACACTTTTTTTTTGTAAATGCAGATTTCCCGGAATACAAGCTGGCACTCGCATGTCATTCGTTAGCGTCAAATCATAATTGGAATCTTAATGAAGTCATACAAAAGCTATGGTCCATCTCAAAAAAAAATATTTAAAGAAACACTCAGGAGGATAACGAAATTACCACTTTTGCATATTTTAATGTTTTATTTAATTTTTGGGTCCTCCAATGTAGCTACACTATCAGCAGGTTACTTGAACCTATACATACACACCACTCACTTTTGATGTTGAAAATAACAGTCCGAAGGTTTTTCTTTTTGCATCAGTAAAGTTATGTGCGGAAAGCCTTGGAAAGAAACTAAAAAGGGTAAAAGATTTGTTAAAGCACAACATATGCCATTAAGCCCAAATGTCGCATAATTTACCCTTTTTTGGCAAGAGCTACGCAATGCACAGTGACGCAAAATTGAAAATAAGTACATGTAAACTCGTCTTGAGCAGGAAATGATTGCATTAGAAGTACTTCTGAACTGAGGTAGATAGGTGAAGCTCTAAAGCGTCGTTTTGATACCATTATGAGACGTTCAACCGGAAAATATCTGCAGCCAACGAGAGCTGTTGATTTAATAGAGAAGCTTAATAGACCAACCCGGACATTTACCAAGAAAGTGCTCAAAGGTATCCTTCTCTGAAAGGTCTGTACAGCTTCTACAATGGGTATTAAATGGCAATCCTAGCTTTTCTGCGTATGTGCCAAACTGAACTGGTTTTAAAATAAATGCACATAATTCCTGAAAATAGCAATAGAATACAAATATTTTCTTTAAAAGTAGTCCCTTGTTGTTGTTTTTGTTCTTATTCTATCATAAGAATTCTCCATACATGTACGGGGAATGCTGCTGGAGTGTCAGATCTTGGCCGGATATAAATCTGATTCGTTCCGATAGAGTAGAACTAACAGGAATGGGAACATAAAATATGTGGTATCTCGTCGGCGTCACTAAATACGAAAATCATTTGTTTTTCCAAGTGAGCGGTTTCGAGATGTTAGCGAAAAATCTGTTTCTAGGTATTTTTTCAGTTTTGAAAAAAAAAAAACTCCAGAAAAGCGAACAAAACTAGCCTTTCGTGGATATCGTTCAAAATACTGATATATTTTACGAGCGAATCGGAATAGTATTTTTTGAGTTGCAGGCGTTTAAACTAAAATAATAAGGACCTTTTTGAGCTTTCCATTTATTTTACATTTATTTCATTCTTTTGCGTTAATTCACTTTATTAAAAAAGTAATTAAAAATGTCGAATTTCACAATTTCATAACAAAAATGTAAAGCCTAAGAACGCCAAAATCGGACAGAAAATGTAAAATTTATGACGAATTAAATAAAAGCGCCAAATTTTAATTTTTGTCACATTTTTTGCACCCAGAGAAACGATAAAAATGGGCGTTTCATACCCACAGTAAGTTTGGACTCGTAACAAATAAGTTTTAATAAAACCTACCCAATTTTTAATAAGTGCTTTGAGAAAGGGAAATTTGGAGTAATTGCCAAAACATACTGATAACGTCACAGAATTCATGGGCTTGAGCATTATACGAAAAGTATTATGTGATTAATCATATAATATTAATCAGAATCTCGATTTCCGGTCTGTGGGCTAAAAATTTCAGATACCATTGTTGAAGCCTTTTATGTGATATTTTATCTACTCACGTCTAGTTTGAAAATGTTGCTTCAGGAGATATTAAGCGCAGTTTCTGGAATAATGTATTCAGCTACATATTAGTAGCGAAACTTCCCCCACAATAATAAGGAATGAGTAATAAGGAAAAGTGAACTAAAAAGCTACTCAGCTCAAAATTTCAATAAGCGAAGAGTGCACAATACTCTTAACCAAATGTACAATTTTAGCCATGGATACTTACACAATAGAATAAAGCGTTAAAATTATTGAAACTTATTATCAAAATGGTCGATCTTTAAAAACCCGTATTTTGGTGGTGAAGCCCAGAAGAAAACCAACGAATTTCATTTTCACTCAAATGTACTAGGTTAGGTTAGGTTGAAGCGGTTGTCCTATGGGACACACGCAGGCTCATAGCCCATTGTGATGCCGCATGGGGAGCTTATCTCTATCACTCCTAAAACCATTGTGTGCTTTTCAAAAATTTTAAAATTTCTCCGATTTCTGTAGAACTGAGATCTTCCAACTCATAAAAAAATTGTCTACCCAGAATAGTAAACCTGCGTCGGGATAGAGCATGACAGTGGCATAGTAGGTGCGAGATTGTCTCTTCCTCGTCCTCATCTAGACAACTTTTACAGACGTCATGTGTTTACACACCCATCCTTTGGGCGGGTCTACCTATTAGGCAGTGCCCAGTTATAACTGAGATCAATGTGCTAAGACTGTGTTTATTTTGGCTTAGCAGAGATTCTGTGCGTTTAGCATTTAGAGTCGGCGACAGTTGACGGGCGATTTTGCAGGTGGCTTCATCATCTTTCGTTTGCTTTCTTAACAATTTCTTGAAGGATGAGTAGCTTACATGTTTGTAAGGCTATCCCCATGGCATTCTCTATGTACTCATCAGTCAATTTAGTGCCGAGTCTCGCTAGTTCATCTGCTCTACAGTTACCCTCAATGTCGCCAGGAATGGCCAGGAACGCATGTTACCTTTAGGTGAAATGACTCAGCCATCTCTTTAAGAGATGTGCGGCATTTCATGGATACCTTGGAGGTTGTCGACTGTTTTGTGAGGGATTTTATCACCGCTTGGCTATCAGTGAAAATGTAGATATCATTTCCGGATATCGCATCACACTGAATCAGTGTCGCGGCTTTTATTATTGCCATCAGTTCAGCCTGAAAGACACTACAGTAGTCGGGCAACCGAAAACTGAAGGAGATCCCCAGATATTCGGAATATACACACCCGCCCACCCTGCCCTCGAGCTTTGAGCCATCTGTGTATACAATGTACTGCTTGATATGGTTTTTGGGCTGGTGGAGTAATTGGCCCATTGCAAGCTACTCCATTTGGAAGAAAATATCCTTTGGTCATGAAATTTTGCAATAAAAAACTTTTTTTAATAGAAGTGCTCAACTTAATTATAAAAGAGAAATTCTTGTAAAATTATCATAAACTCTATTTGGTATTCTATTTGTTAGCACATTGGCACAAGGAGGCGTAAAATTAATTACCCTATAGGAAGATTAATAATTTTTGCAGTTAACGTCTTATGTCAATCATATTTGACAGTTGTGAACTAGACAGCTACAGTATATAAACAGACAAGCAGCGGAGCGAATAAAAAACAATATAAAAATTCTATCATTCAAAATATTTTTTTTATTTATATAGTATTGAAAAACAAATTTAAACGTATAATTTGTGTACAGCATTTGAAAATGTCAAAAAATATTGAAATATAAATGTGAAAGGTTTCTCAAACGTGCATTCTAAATCACTGTACGCTCAGGAAATAAAGCAAATGCCTAATTAAAATGCTGTACATTATTTTCTTTAATTGCCAAGAGGCGCTTAAGTTATACATAAGTATAAATAAATGATTAGCGGTTTGTGTAAACTGTGCATAAATTAATGTATCCCTATGCATATGAAGATATATGTATGTACGTATGCGCATATATTATTACTAAAAATTTTTTACTATCAAAAATAATGGTTGAAGGCAAGTCGAGTTCATAGACGCAAAGTTCGTAGACGCAAACGTGAATATTTTATTATAAAATTAAAATGCAGAATTGTGATTGAATATATAATAGAAGGGATGAATTTTGTATCAAGATACATGCATGATTGCCCAAGGGACTGATAAATGTAATGTCCATTAGCACTATAAGTTCTTATTGCTTGACAGTTTTAAATTCTCGAAAAGAGGCTATGCATAGCCACTTTGCTCAAAAAGTTCCCAGAACAACCGCCAGGTGACGCTCTAAGTTAACTGCTTCAAGTTCTGTTTTTGTTTTGTTGCCACATTGGTGAATAACCAATACCTACCAAATTTATGTGTCTATTGCTTGACATTTGTAAAAGTAAAGCTGCCTAGAGTGAATCCACTCCCTGCACGTGTTTTATATTTTTTACAGTTTTAAAAATGGATTTGAATTTGGAACAGCAAGTTTGTATTAAATTTTGCATTTAAAGTGGATGCAATGCAGCGAAAACCTTAGAAATATTGGGAAACTGCTTCGGTTGTGATATTTTAAAGAAAACAGCCATTTACGAGTGGCATGAACGCTTCAGAAGGGATCGTGAGGCTAAAGAGAATGACGAACGTAGTGGCAAGCCGTCAACATCAAAAACTGATGAAAGCATCAATAAAGTGATAAAATTAACCAAACCAAAAAAGAAAGGAATTGTGGGAGAAAATAGATGTTTGCAAATGATATCGCACGTCACGTTAAATAAAGATAGCGTCAGAATACAAGCCGACAACCAATGGCGCGCGTAAAGTTTAAAAAAAAGATATGCATTCCTCAAAATTATTATTTGTTATTTAGTTATTCAAAAAAAAATTGGATGATTAATTTTATGTCACCTTGTATAACTCAATTCTTTCTTAAATAAATTCATGTAGCCACAGATATATTTTAAAGATTTCATTAACTTTAAATTTATTGCAAAACATATAATAATATGTGTAAAACGTATTTATAAGTAAGAAACCGTTTTCTTCGTAAAATGAGAGGATAAGGCTGCCCTTGTTCCCTTGAAAAACTGTGGTCTGGTCTTAGAGAGGTGGGTTTGGTGTCAGCTCAGCGAGCGCTAGGTTAGTACGCCAACATGCAATTTCGAAAGATCTTGCTGGCCATGTGCAGATCGAAGGCAGCTGAAAGAACTTGTAAGTCTAACGAAGGCGAAACCCTTAAATTTGAGGGGTGTCCTTACCGGGCATTGTCTGTTAGGTATCCGTACAGCGAGACTTGGTATTGCTTCGAGCAGCAGCTGCCAGGAGCATGAGGTATAAATATCTCAGCACCTCCCCCTTAGCTGTTCTGATCTGTCCCTTTCCTCTATGTTTTCCTCTATGTTGCATCACAAAGGACGAACTCGATTTTTTTGCTCCAAGTGGGCTCTTTCATGGGCTGCAAGTTAACCTAACCTAACCTAAATACTGCCGTAGCCGAATGAGTTGTGACTACTATTTGGAATTCGGATGTCCCTCCATTTGTGGAACAACATCAAGACGCACACCACAAATGGCAGGAGGAGCTCGGCCAAATACCCAAAGAGGGTGTACGTGTCAATTATATGTATGTATATAACTTAAATACTGATGACGTAGGGCACGTACGTACTTCCTGTTTGTCTATGTTTCGAATCCGTTACCTGTTAAGGAAATCAGTACAATGCCATACAAGAAGTTAAGTCCTACTATACCTAATCAGTAACCTAATGAAGTCACTTTGTCAGAAAGAACCATCAATTCAATGTTTGAATGAAAGTGCCGCTAAAAGCGATGATCAAGCGATTACAAATTTATTTAAAAAATCCTACTTTAACCAAAAACGTTCATCAAAAAGTAAAGACATTTCCATTTGTACGATGAGATGGAGATTCAAGGAATATGGCCTCAGAAATTGGTGCATACTTAAAAACTAAAGCTCAAAAACATTCTAGGCAACGGAAAATTTGGCGCACAATTAGGGCAAAGTGATATTTACAGATGAATCTTCTTTCGTTGCTTGGAATTACTGGAGTTGCAGAGTTTAGGTTTTTAAAAGCACAAAATTTGTTCAGCGGTGTGTTGAACCGCCGACCAATGTCTATGTTTATGGATACCTTACTGGAAAAGTGAGTGCCTTTACATAAAATCTGTAACTATATGAAAAATGTTTATTAAATTCGCCATCAAAAAATTATGGGCCAAAATCAAATGATCGGATTCTTCAAGAAGACAATAATTCAAAAGTGCAATGCGAGTTAAGCAAAATAACAAAAAAAAACACAATTTCTAGAAATCCCACTTTTGCTGCATTGCTATCTAGTTGTTTCATTCAACTTCGAATCCTAGTCGTAGTCGTGGAAGAGTACCAAAACCAAAATTGTTCGCGCTTTCAAAATTCTTTTCAAACACTTCACTCGCCTATATTTGTTGTGGTGCATATATGCAATTCCAGCAACAACACATTTATGTTTTTGTTGGTTTATTACTTTTGCTTTGCCAACATAAAACTTGTACAAAAAGTGGCTTTGAGAAAATTTGTTGGCTAAAAAAAAAACGACAAGTGAAATTGCGTTGCGAAATCGCGTATAAACTGTTCTTGCACCATCTAAGCTTTTGTGCACTCATACATATATATACGTGTATATGTATGTGTATGTTTTTGTTTGAATTTCGCTAAATTCTCGCGGAATGTAGCGAGCAAAAGTGAATGAAGCAAATAAAACCAGTCAAATGTGGTGAGTGCAACAGTAAGCCCGCGGGAGTCGAAGCAGCACTAATTTAAGTGGTGGCAACGCGAGTTGCAAATTACTAAACATTTTTTAGAAACTGCATTTCAGTGGTTTTATGTACATATTTTGAAATAATTGCGTCAACTTCAGAGATGACAGGATTGGTCAACCTCGGCAGAAAGACTTAAAACTGTGCTTACCGCTGTGCTGGTGTAGTGAAGCAAAGGAGCTTTTTCGTCTCTATATTGCATATATTACTTGTAGGACGAGTAACGCTTAGGCCACTTCGCATTCTGAAAGCATTTAATAAAAAACTTTGGAATATCTTCAGGTGATGCGGAAAGAGTTGGCGTGAAAGCCAAGGTAACCAAATCTGAGTTTCAACAAACTATAGCAACAAGGAGGTTTTTTAGGACTTTATTATTATAATTATTTAAGATTATTGTAATAATTAATTTAAATTCACTATTTTAAATCCTTGACCTCCGACGGGTTGTCCTTTACATCTTGGTCCTCAACGGGTTAATTACGCACAATGAAAACGATACTTATGTTCATGAGGATGTACCTAGAGGTTTTTCATTAAGAGCGCTCAAAATTTTAAATGAAATGAAAACAAAAACAATATAAAGGGTGTTTTTTTAGAGGTTAGGTTTTCAAGATGAAATAAAACGTATATAATTTAATGTTATGGCCAAGAATTTAATTTATTATTAAGGTAAGGGTTTGCCATTATGTTTTAAAAATGATTTCGGGCAAGTGGCCGCCGCGGCTGGCTCGAATAAATTCCAGCCGAGAGGCCCAATTTTCGACCACTTTTTGCAGCAATTGGGGCCGTACGTCAGCAATAACGCGCCGAATATTCCCTTCCAAGACGTCAATCGTCTCGGGCTTATCTGCGTAGACAAGCGACTTCACATAGCCCCACAAGAAATATTCCAGCGGTGTTATATCGCACGATCTTGGAGGCCACGCCACAGATCCACGGCGCGAGATAATGCGCTCACCAAAAGTTTCCTTCAATAAATCGATTGTTGCGTTGGCTGTGTGGCATGTAGCGCCGTCTTGTTGGAACCAAAGGTCGTCCACATCAACATCGTCCAATTCAGGCACGAAAAAGTCATTAATCATGGCTCTATAGCGCTCTCCATTGACTGTAACATTATGGCCGGCTTCATTTTTAAAGAAATATGGACCAATGATTCCCTCTGCCCATAGAGCACACCAAACAGTGACTTTTTGAGGATGTAACGGCGTCTCAGCAATGGCTTGTGGATTATGTTCACTCCAAATGCGACAATTTTGCTTATTGACATACCCATTCAACCAAAAGTGAGCTTCATCGCTGAACAAAATTTTCTTGTGAAAATCGGGATCGGTGGCCATCTCGTTTTGGGCCCATTCACCGAACGTGCGACGCGCTTGATGGTCGTTCGGCTTCAATTCTTGCACGAGTTGGATTTTGTAAGCCCGCAAACCAAGATCCTTCCGCAAAATCTTCCATAAAGTGGATGGGCACATCTCCAATTGCTGCGCGCGATGGCGGATGGACTCATTCGGGTCTTCTTCGATACTCTGCTCTACAGCAGCAATAGCGTCTTCGGTGCGCACTGTACGACGTCTCTGAGGATGCGTATTATCCACTAGAGCAAACGTGGTGCGAAACCGATCCATGGTTAATCGAATTAGTGACTCTGATGGACGATTATGTCGACCGAATATTGGACGCAGCACGCGATGCGTCGCGCGAACCGAACCATTATTTTCGTAATAAATTTGCACGATTTGCAAACGTTGTTCAGGTGTAAGTCTATTCATTATGAAATGGCAAACCAAACTGAGCATAAATCAAGTGACAGCTGTCAAAAAGACCATCTACGAAAAAAGTAGTGCCAACTTGAAAACCTAACCTTTAAAAAAAACACGCGTAGGTAAGTGATATTGCCACTATTAAATTTTCTTTATTTCCATATGCATTCGATGGCATTATGTGTTGAATAGTTGAGGCGGATTCTAGTGAACCACCTTTTCTATGATTTCTCTGCTGAAATGGTGCTCCATTTTTAATGAAGAACGCCAGTTTGTTGATCCTCAGAGTGGTAATCGTCCGTGGCTTATCTACGAAGCCCATAAATTTCACGTGGCGCCACGGAAAATAGTCAAGCGACGCACAGCGCAGTTTTAGGGACAAAAAAACAATTCTTTTGACCATTGAGTTTCAACCATCGTATAATGCAATTTTAAAGACAAATTTTTAACTTAGTAAAATCTTTCTCCCAAAAGTAATACATATATTGTCTTACAAAATTTATTTTGAATTTATTAAAAGAGTGAACAGTAAAAACAGATGAAGTTATGCAAGTATTTTAATGGAAGAGACACATTTTTTTGCTAAAATTTTAATGAATTCGACCGAGCTCCTACACCTATTTGTGGTGTGCATCTTGATGTTACTTCTACAAATGGTGGGGCATACAGTTTTCTCCCGCCCCTGAACGGTAGATGAGGAGTTTTTTCATGGCAGAAATACAGTCGGAGACTTTTCATTGCCAGCTTTTTCAAACTTTTGCGAACTCTCTCTATCATTTCGTGTTGTATACCCTTAAATTTCCGCGTCTGCAATTTTCCTTAGGAAACAAAAAGTTAGTTCGGCTTTTCTCACTTCCTTGATTTGCCTTTTCCATTATCTATTTTTTTTTAAGATTTTGAAAAATATCGCTTCATGAGAAGTAGGCGTTGCTATTGACCGACTTTGTATTTTTATACCGTTCGTTAGTTCGTTGCGATATTTTCTTTTTTAAACTTAAATTATGCAGACATATTTACTATAAATCCAAGCAGTGTAAAAAGTAAACTATTTTTGAAATTTTTCTTAACTAGCTTAAGCTAAATATGCAGGAAAAATTACAATATCCTAGGGGCACTCGATGTATTTTTTGCCAAAAAAAACTATGCCGCCTTACCATTGTGCGGCGTTAAGCCAAACGAATTGCGTGACCAGTGAACGCCGGCGCCATGTAAGATGATCTAATATCATGAATTCAATGATTGCCATACTGTGTGGTAAGTGGTGCCATTCTGTTCGAACCATATGGCGAAAAAAATGGTTTTAGAGTCCTTAGATATCTGTCATTTGCCATTGAGAGTGAGCGCAGCTCTTTGCGTATCTTCAAATAAATAAGAGCCGATGATACCACTGGAACCAAACCGTGGCTTTTTAGCAGAGTATAAGCGCCTGATGAATTTCAAGTGTATTTTCGTCGCTGCAGACCCAGCAATTGTGTCTGATTACGCAGCCAACTATAGTTGAAGCAAATAGTACTGATTTTAAATATAATATTTTCCAAATTCGAAGCTCTGTATGATTCGTACAGCATTCCGTGGTTAGGTGTCAAGACTAGATAAATAATCTTGCTAAATTTGTTAACTATGGCTTGGCTTTAGCACCAAAAAAAAACACCCCTTAATGCCATCAACAGAAAAATCAACTAATGTTTGTTATTTTTATCTATCATACCTACAAGAATTTGTTATTCCTTTAATATCATCAGCACTAAGTGCAAACTTTAAAGTCCATTTAAAAAAAATGGTAAATAGGTATTCCTTCTTTTGATGTACATTTTCAAAATCTTTCGGATTTTCCCCTGTATATTAGCTTACATCAGAAGGTATTATCTGTCAGCTTTCTTCTGAATGGTGTACGATAAGTTACGTTTATTCTTTTAATTGTACCGATTTTGAGAAAAGTTTTCCGATTAAGCAATTTTCGAAATTTCCAGCTGCTCCTGCCATTAGGTATAGAAGAAAAATTAGTTGGATTCCGTCTTCAGCGCAATTTCTGTTGCGCCATCGCTTTCATTCCGTTTGCTACCTTCAAGTGCAAGACTATTGGCGATGGCAGCAAGCTTTGTATGTCACTTGCAGAAATATTCGAAAGAAATATACACTTGCCAAGAAATTAGGCCTTGGAAAGAGGGCCTAACTCGTGTACAACTTGAAAGAGTAGCAGAAAGTACACTTATTTACAAACAAACAAGCAAACCAAAAAGTAAGCTAGCTACGGTTGTTCTGCTAATATTTTAATTGAAAGTGTAATGGGTAATTTGATGATTGCATTATGCGTTTCTTATCTCCGTGATGCGATGCTAAGCGGCGAATGCAATCAAGCTCGAGACATTGTTTGTGCTGTAGTGAAGGAGACCAAAGCACCGTGGACAAGTAGTAGGAGTAGATCAAACACAACAAGAGGAACCAAGGTTTTTTTTATTTTTGCTTTGAGTTTAGTGTCCCTATAATGCCAGAGTCTATAAACAAAAATTTACAGAGGAAAAGAAACAAATACGCAGCTTTGCTGATACTACCTATTCAATCTAAGTTAGCGGTAGTAAAATCTGATGTGTTGCTAGTAAACCTTTGGCTGCCTAAAATAACACTATGATCAAACATCGTAGCATAACAAAAATTCTTTTCTTCTGAAGGCGCTAACAGGAAAATGAGTATGAGACAGGCTGTATATTCAAAATATAAAAAAAAACCATTAACAATAAACGCGGTAAATTCTGATTTAGGTATATCCGTATGCTGAATTTCCCACCTCTTGAATGCATACGCCTTTGCAGATGCCTGCTAATATGTTTATTTAAGTGACCGTTATGCGCAATTTAGTTGGCAATCAGCGGCGTTCTTTGGTTAACACACCCTTTCGTACGCTTCTGTAAAGCGACGATTGGCATTGTTAACACATACATACATACATGCATACACACTCACGCGCGGCTCGGCATACCCGCATATCGCATAAGTAAGAATGTTTATTTGTTTGTCTTTATCCCATCGTTCTTTATTATTGTGGCGGAGCGCATCGTTGTGGCACTGACATTAGATTGCTGATTAGGCGTAAAATAAGGCAAGGCATTCCAATGCGCCAGCTTCCTTCCTTTATGGCGGTTGAAAGTAGCAGTATATTTGAAAGAACAACAAAAGAAAATAACAATAACTACTAAATTGTATGGTATTTCTAAATAGTGCGCTCTCATGCCATATAAAGTAAAGTCGTTGGTTGTTTGTGTGCCATTATAGCCCTTAAGTTCATGTAAACGTACTTATTCAACGCACATATGCATTGTATCGGCATATTTGTACTTTGTTGTACTCACGTAATATATGTGTATATATCTCAGTCTAATATGTTTTATTTACGTATGTGTTTATGAACTGCCCTGGAGCAAAGGAAGGCACACCCAAACAATTTCTCCCTCAGCATCTCATACGCAAACGAAATCCACTTAAATGATGATTTTTGCTGCCCAATGCCACTATCGACTCGCACATACACATATATTTATATTCACATACACTTAGCCCTGCGTAAAGCTACATATTCGTACATAATTTGTACGCATTGTGCTTTGGGCCGTTGGTGCGTATACGCAACATTAAATTATGCGGTTTAACAGGTCATCAGTTTCAGTTTTTCAGTCCGCAAATTAGCATTAGTTAAAGGCTAATTTGCACAGTTTTATGTTGCTTTGATGCCCTCATGCGAGTCCCTGTGTGTCTGGGTGTATGCCTATGCGTGTATTCATTGGTCCACTTGCTCACCACATGCAATTTTGAGGGTTTTTGCAAGCAATTGTGTTCATGCCCATATATTGCTGAGAGTACCTGAGGTATGGAAACAGTGATAGTCGTTGTAGTGCTAGTTGTTGAAGTACTTATTTTTAATTTGCGTTTATACGTTTAAATAGCTTAGTGCGTAGATTATCTTATACAACTTTGTACTTTGTTTTTTGTTTTGCTTTTCCACGAACTTCAAATTGTCAGTTTTTCAACTCAACACAGCTTACGTGCTAAATGTGCCCTTATCATAGCTTTTAGGAGCGTTTCGGTGCGAAGGTGATACTTTGTGTATGGTTTTTATATTAGTATTGCTTTAAAATAAAGCTAAGACGAAAGCAAATATCAAATAACCAACTAGACTGAAAAAATGTCTAGAAACTTACAAAAGTATTATGCATACATTTATTTATTTATTTCTTAATTTACATTATCACATACGCCCGAATATCAAAACCGCTCGAAAAGAACATGTGCCAGAAATTCGAGAAGAAAATTTTAATTAAAAATATATGTAAATCACCAAACCACGAGTACAGTGAGATTGTGGCAACTTATCCTATGTAAAAACGTTTTTCTCGTGTGTAAAGTTGAGTCTGAATATCTGTGTATTTGTCATATGAGCACGTCTTCGTATGTTTCAAGGGATTTAAAGTAATAGTATTATGCGCACGGATAGCCTTGCGTTAAGCGCATTTGAAAATTCTCCATTCCTAAGCCTCACTTCTTATTTTTCGAAAACATGTGTACATGGTTTTTATAGTAGTACGAGTATTTGTGCGTAATGTAATTTAATACAGTTTATTGTCAAAAATTACACTAAGCATTAGGTTAGGTTAGGTAGTGATGGTTGCCCAGAGAGTAGAGCCCACTTGGACGAAAAAGTTTGGTTCATCCTTTGTGATACCATTGCAAGAGGGTGAAGGAAACAAGGGGAGAAAGGGAAGGGATGGGGAATGGTGAGTGTTTGTGGACTACGAACGGTGACTAGTCTGCGATTGTGTTAACCTCTTTATGCTGCTGATGAAGTTCATCAGATTTTTGTTATCAACACCTGCTATATTAGCAGGCGCAGAAAAGAAGTGAGAACCAAGATGCTTGAATCTTAGTCCCGCGAAGGCTGGACAGCTAAGGAGCAGGTGCTGAGATGATTCCACCTCATCCTCCATACAGCTGACGCAAAAAGGACTCGAAGTAATTCCGAGTCTCACGGCATGTATACCTCGCGGACAGTGCCCCGTGAGGATGCCCACGAAATTTTAGAGATGACATTTTGTCATCCCCAGGATATCCCCCGAACGCCTCCTATCCAAACGTGGCCAGAAGGACTTCGCGACCCTACACGTTCGTGTACTTGCCCAGCGCTCGCTGAGTTGGTGCAGAGCCCATCCTTCCAGGAGTAGAGCGCAGGTTGTCAACGGGATCCCGATCCTCTCCTTTCGCGGGCACATTACCTCATAGGTCCCTTGTCTGGCCAGCTCGTCGGCTTCGCAGTTTCCTGCAATGTCACTGTGACCAGGTACCCAAATTATCTTTATGTCGAAGAATTCTGATGCAATCGTGAGTGAGACCAGGCATTCCCTGACCTTCGAATGCACAATAATAGAGCCTAGGGTTCTAATAGCCGCTTGGCTATAGGAGTAACTATTTACCTTCCTAGCAGTTATTACGCAAGTAAGTAGCCAGTCAGCTGCTTCTTTAATTGCGGCCACCTCTGCTTGGAACACACTGCAGTGATCCGGTAGCCTGAATATGAGTTTGATGGGGAGCTCTTTCCAGAATACTCCTCCTCCAACCCTACCGTCCAGCTTCGAGCCATCCGTGAACAGGTTAACGGTGCCCTGTCCCCAGGTGTTGCCCCCGGTCCACTCCTCCCTTGGTGGAATATGGGTGGAGAAACTTCCACTTGGACTTAGCGAAGGCACACTCTGGTCCGTCGACGAGGGGATGAACTCAAAGTTTCTGAGGATGCTTGAGTGCCCATATGTGAGGTTGAGCTTATAGCCCAAGCCCCTCAGTCTGATTGCGGTGCGAGCAGCGGCAATTCTGCCTGCGAGGTCTATAGGTACCACATTTAACATTACATTAAGCGCCAGAGTAGGAGTACTTCAAAGTGCCCCACTGATTCCAATGAGTGCAGACCTCTGGACTCTCTCTAGCTTTTTAACTGATGTCGTCCTCTCCAGTGAGTTCCACCAGACAATGACTCCATATAACAAGATTGGCTTTATTATGGTATTATAGAGCCAGAATACAACTCTAGGCGAGAGGCCCCATCTTTTGCCAATTGCGCCCTTGAACCCATACAGGGCGATTATTGTCTTCCTTACTCTCTCCTCAATGTTGGGCTTCCACGTTAGCTTACTGTCAAGGATTAGACCTAGGTATTTCACCTTGTCAGAAAGCACCAGCGCAGCGCCCCCCATCGAGGGGAGTTGAGCTCTGAATATTTTATATTTCCTCGTGAAAAGGACGAGCTCCATCTTAAGAGGATTCACCGATAAGCCGCAGTCTGCTGCCCATCGAATAACTACATTCAGATATCCCTGCATTAAATCGTACAGGGTATCTATAAACTTTCCTCTAACAATTAATGCCACATCATCCACGTAGGCAATCACCCTACAGCCCCTCTTCACCAGCTCCTCCAGTAAGTCATTGATAACAATGATCCAGAAAAATGGTGAGAGAACCCCGCCTTGCGGCGTGCCTCTGCTCACCTGCCGGCGGAGAGAGACTAACATCTTTAGGAGAGACATGTGAGCTCTTGCCAGCCTTGGGTATGAACACAACCCTCACAGCCCTCCAAGATCCCGGTATATAGCCCCTGGCTATGCAGCTCGCGTAGATAGGACTCAGCCAGCGGCATGACACCACTGCAGATTTCTGCAGTTGGGCAGGTATGATGCCATCAGGACCAGGTGACTTGAAGGGCCCGAAGGAGCCAATGGCCCAGGCCAAGCGGTGTTCATCCAGCAGCCAGCCCCGGTTCTGAAGACAGATTGATGTACTTCCCAAGCTGGTGCTGCTAGATACCGGATTCGTTGGAAAATTAGCGTCGAGAAGTACTTTTTGTGATTCCTCGCCGCTCATCGCCCAACGTCCTGATTCATCCCTCAGGTATCCCAAGGGAGCCGAGCTCCCCGTGAGTATTCGTCTGAATCTTGAAGACTCGTGACAGCCCTCCACGCTTCTACAGAAGTTCCTCCAAGAGTCCCTCTTGGCCTTCCTAATTTCGGACTTGTAGATTCCAAGTCCTACTTTATAAAGTAGGGAGACTTAATTCCTGAGGGAGACTTAATTCTTTTAGCCCTATTAAAGAGGCGTCTGCACGAGGCCCTAAGCTCAGAGAGCTTTGCTGTCCACCAAGGTAGTGTCTCCTTCTTACGGAGCGTTCTAAGTGGACAGGAGCTTTCAAGAGCCTTATTACAAGCTGAAGTGAAGATCTCCACCAGATCAACGATCGCTCCTCCGAGTGCTTCAGGGAGAAGGTTCAGCAGATTCCTGCCGTAAAAATCCCAACACTAAGCATTAAAAAGCATAAAAAATCAGAATAAAAATTAGCCAATTTATGAAAAGAATTGCTTTCCTTTATTTATATTGGGTTCAATTTAATATTTTTTTTGTTATAAGTGTGTATGCACAGCAAAAATGTTAATTTAGAGTATGCAGTAGTTGCCTGTTATAGAGAAAGCTCTTAATCGCATAACTAGATAAAACAATAAAGTCGAATAATATTTTATAGAGTAGAAGAGACATCAAAATTATTTAGATTTTTACATTTGAAAAACTAACAATCGTCCAAAACTAAACACTAAACATCTCATCTAGCCAATAAACTGAACTTAACTATATGAGCAGCTAAACTATTTCTAACGTTAAAGTCCTTTTTAGTCGCCCGACTTCCCAGCAAACTTAACACATGAGCAACATCCTTATGTTCCCGCAACCAACACTCCGGGGTAAGTAATTATGGATATAAAAATAGGACACCTAAAGATAAGAGTAAAACGGCGACCACAGTAGCCGAACTAGCGTGGCCACCATTCGAAAGTGCACAGATTCAAAACCCCGGGCCAAAAACAGGCAGTGACCGTTCAGTACGCAATGGCAAGAGAAAGTGTTTCTGCCATGAAAAAACTCATCAAAAACACAACATCTGCCGTTCAGAGTCGGCTTAAAACTGTTGGTCCCTCCATTTGTGAAAAAGCATCAAGAAGCAAATGTAACGAAAATAGTCTTCTGCTAAATTCTTAAATTTAATAGTGAGAACAAAAATATATGTGGTATTTTAACACCTTTAGCATGATCTGCTTTTAACTTAAACTATCAGTAAAATTAAAAAAATCTCTTTGCAAATAGTATCGGAACTAGTCTAAGCATAACGCAAAGAGAAGAGTTCTTCAACGATTTCTATCAGCCGCTTAATGTCTAGTTTGAGTCCAGGTGGCGTTTGGAGAGCTCTAAATTAGGATTGTGCGCATACAAGTTTGTCGAGAGCATCCTCTGCACCGTCTTACTTGTGGCTACCGTTAAAAAGTCATTTTGGCAACATTCTAGTCTTCTAGCTTCATTTTCGTCTCTTACTTTCAAATTGTTTCGGCAGTTTTCAGTGAGCGAAAAATGTCTGCATTAGAAATATGTTTGAAAAAAGAGTACCTTAATTTTGGGTCACAATTTTTGTCTTGGAGGCACGTAAGACATTTAATCTATTGATTTTTCTTTAGTACTGCAAAAATAACCGGAACCCATATTATATAGAGGAATGTCGGAAAAAGTATACGCCAGGTACGCTTAGAGGTAAATTGTCCCACGCACCAGCGCCGGTCAGGTGAATGATTTTCTTTGCGCCACCAAACAACTGACTTCAACACTCAAGTTACACTTGAAACCTACAGATACACTCAAAGGGTTGCCATTGTCGGCCACGGAGTAAACACTTTCTTCTGCTCTTTCAGTATATTTTGGAACTCGGGCCCTACTTACGAATCCATTCATCTACCGTGGCCAGTACATATCCAAAATTACAGCTCTCAGCTAATTTAGAATAATTTCTGAACTGCGTTATGGCGCTATGCTGCGAACACTCACCGACGTAAACGCAGTCCCCTGTCAGCTGTTACGATCAAACTAATGACAGCTCCATGTAAATGAAAAATGACTTCCCTTCCATATCGTAGTATCGCAGATTTTATCGCAAGATTTTTGAAAATTCCCGTAGAACCGTGTTAACTGATTGCTCTCTCACCACACAGTGTTGCCAAACAGTACGATACCGCGGTCAGTGTGCGCGCACTTAGACATGTGATCACATGCCCATTAGGCTTTCAAGCGCTTTTTCATGGGTTTTGGTTTAAAATTTTAACATTTAACATTTTAAACGAGTCTGAGTTTATCTTCCTCCGGTATCGCGAATTCCTTCTTATTTCAGCAGTAAACAACTTGTATAGTATATTTAGGTAATTTCTTGTTTAAAATGTCATTTTGTTTGGTATTAAGCGTTTAAAAATTTTCATTTTAACGGTTTTTTATTTATGTTTCAGACAAGAACTACGACCTCTATTTCACCACATTCACATTGGTTTTGAAGGCGCTATGCAGAAGTGGTTGCAAGTTCATTACATACAAATGTTTTTGAATTGCACTATTTTGTGTATACCTTAAACAAACTTTATACGAAAATTTTCTTAAAAAATTCCTTAAAATAAATTAAGTAAAGGAATAAAGCAGGATACTAATAAAATCCAATAAATTACATACTTGCAGTCAAATGAATAATTTCTAAAAGAGTTTCTAGATTCTTGTTCCACCACAAAAAGACTACCTGGCATGACTTTCATACATCAGTAAGACTTTCCTGCATGAGCAGGAACATGAACATGGAACTTGAGTAACTGCAATTTATCTCACATATCGTCAAAAAAAGCGGTCGACTGACTATTTAGTGGTACTTTCAGTGGTAGTTTCATTGAAAGTGTATTATTTCAATGAATTTAGTATTTCAATGAATGAATAAAAAGGAGGTTTGCACATCAGCCCAACAGACTTTTGTGCCCTCCACTCATCACAGAAATCATCCAAAACTAGTTCTCTCAATAAACTTAAAATAGAGCTGGGCTGGGCTTGGGGTATGTGCCTTTTTTTCCGGCATCATCCAGCCGAGATGTCTAATCCATCTTCTCGCTATAGCATCACATTCCTTCGTTTCGAATGTTGAAGTCTCGGTGAATTGGCAGCAAAAACGATAGACGTTAATGCAACATGGCCCAAGCCATGGCTATGAGATTTCCCGTGAGCATTCTCAGTTTGTCTTTATGGATGGTTGTGAGTGCCTGAACATCTTTTGTTGATACCCCTCTCAGTAGTATTAGGCCTATCGTAATAATTTGGTGCCAACTTATGTCTCGTAGCCTTGGCTTTTCGCTTCAAAGCTCTACTTCCTTAATGATGTGTTGTTAAACGTTTTCCAATAAGAGGTGTTATTTTGATATTTTTGAATACAAATGATCGGATGTTTATTTCATTATAAAGAGGAAGGTATGCCGTTAATAGTGGAAAATAACACCAGGCAAATGACCACCACGACCACGCTTACAGGACAATATCCTTTTCATGAAATTTTCCATAACATAATTGCAAAGTGGCTGCTATGTCCTCGATAGTCTCACGAATTTCATCTTTGAGATATTGATTCGAGACTCGGCTGTTGGCGTAGACCTCCTCTTTCACCTGGCCCCAAAGTAAAAAGTCACAAGGTGTTAAATCACAATATCTCAGTGGTCAATTATGATCACCTTTTCGAGAGTTAACACGGCGCGGAAACTTTTTCAGTAAAAGATCAATGGTTTCGTTGCTTGTGTGGCACGTAGCGCCGTCTTGTTGAAAATAAACGTTACCAATACCATCCAATCATCAATACCATCGAATTCTGGCTATAAAAAATCGTTAATCATCTCTCCTGTTTAACACCTAAGACCTGTTATTGGAAACCCCTTTTACCATAGCAATAAAGGGCTTGTTTTTTACTAATAACGAGGCCGAAACCTCTCTGGCAAATACATCCGCTACTACGTTCTCAGGTATACACCTGGAACCTATAAGCAGGATGCGATTGTGTATTCCTAGCGAATTCATATTATCGATGCACTCAAAACAGCAATGACTGTTTAACCTCCAAAGAGGACAACGCCTTGAGTGCCACCTGAATGAATAGCACTCAGTCAGACCAGAATGTCAGTTCGCCCATTCCGAATTGTTTCAATAACTAAGCAACAATTAAAGCTATGAATTCATTAGTAGTGTGCTCGAATTTAAACAGGGAAATTTCTGGCCTACCTTTCAGCCACTCCTAAATAATTTTTCCACGTCGTCTTCTTTCTTTGCACGATGACAATTTTCAGTATTTTTTTTATGTTTTGTTTGAAAAGTGAATTGAGCAGCCCATTTAATTTGCCTATTTTTTCAGCTCGAAAACTAAAATTTTTCAACGCAAACTGGAGAATTTGCTCATCAGCAAATGGCAGTTGGTTAATATGGCGACCGTAGAACGATTTCATTGTCTCCTCCTTTTTTAAGCTTGCGTGAAACTAGTAAACACTTTCGAAAAAATTCAAAACTTTTAAAAGCTTTATATTTGTTTGCTAATTGCAGCACGTGTAAGTACCTAAGTTGGTTTAAATACTTGATTTATTTGATTTTGTTAATTATCCATGAACAGAAAAAAGTTCGAGTCAACTGTCTACTGCTTAAAGTGAGTGCCAATTACGTGACCGAATTCGGTGGAATCGAAACCTTTTTTTGTTGTTGTTGTTTACCTCAATGAATTCACGTTAAGCCAGCAGTAAGCCAACACGCAAGAGCTAAACTTTTCCAGGGCTTACATTAAAAAAAATATTCTGCATATCCTAATATTAAATGCATTTTTAGAAATTCAATGCAAGATGAAAGTAACAACAACCGAAAACAAACAAGCTAGACTGCGTCAGTGAATGCGGATAAGAGACGACAGCGAATAACTGAACGGAGATGGCAGCCAGAAGCACAAAATCTTCAGCGTAAGGAAAGAATACCAATCCGGATAAAGATAATATTATCCATAAGCGCACAGAATTTAAATGAGCTGTGCAAGTTGACATGGATAAAGTGGAATAGGAAGCGATGCCCCTAGAACGACACAAACTAACATTTCTCTTGGAAAGGTAAAAGTATTAGTTAATGTAAGTTTAAAGTTTAGTGCAATGGCTTAACAACGAAAGTACATAAAACTGTCGTTCAATTTAAAATCTCTCGAATTGTTTACAAATAATTGCTTTTGGAGAAAATTAGCACACGCACAGTTCGTAATTATCACTAGCGTGAGCGGATTTTTCGTATGCAGCATCCAGCTAAACCTTGGAAACTTTTACAAAATTTCCTAATAAAAGTGCAGATAATACAGTTTTTTAAATCAAAGAGATTGAAGCTGCTAAAAATGGCCTTTTGTGCCACCTATAGTTGGCACCCTTGCTCTCACCGAATTTGACAGTATTAGATAATTTTCATGGCGTCACCCATGTGCAATTGGTGATCAATCCGATTTTTGACTTGATTTAGCTTTTTTGCGCTCTTGTCCCAGTCGATTCTTTCTCGTGCTAACCGGTGCCAATTGGACACACCAAGTGCAGCCAAGTCCTTCTCCACCTGATCTTTCCAACGCAGAGGAGGCCTTCCTCTTCCTCTGCTACCACCAGCTAGGAGCGCATCGAATACTTTCAAAGCCGGAGCGTTTGTATCCATTCGGATGACATGACCCAGCCAACTTAGCCGCGGGATATTTATTCGCTGCGCTATGTCTATGTCGTCGTAAAGCTCATATAGCTCATCGTTTCATCGACTGCGATATTCGCCGTTGCTAACGTGCAAAGGTCCAAAAATCTTACGCAGAATCTTTCTCTCAAACACTCTAAGCGTCGCTTCATCTGATGTTGTCATCGTCCAAGCTTCTGCGCCATACATTAGGACGGGCATGATGAGAGTCTTGTAGAGTGTTAGTTTTGTTCGTCGAGAGAGGACTTTACTCACCAGTTGCCTACCTAGTCCAAAAAAGCACTTGTTGGCAAGAGATATTCTACGTTGGATTTCAAGGCTGACATTGTTATCGGTGTTAATGCTGGTTCCTAAATAAACGAAGTCTTTTACAAACTCGAAATTACAACTGTCTACAGTGACGTGGGTGCCGATACGCGAGTGCACCGACTATTTGTTTGAAGACGGGAGGTACTTCGATTTGCCTCTTTATCTGGTTTGGAGAAGGTAGAACTAGCAGTGCGGTTGTTAATTGCACGCTCTTATAAAATATTATGCCTGAGCGATTAAGTTCTGTGGCTCGTACGATACTCTCCAACATCAGGTTAGGATGGTAATAATTCTGAAATATATATGTATATATTTTTTTAATTAGTTTAATAATTTACTTTTATTACTTTTTGGTATCAGCTGGTCACACTGCCGGTGATTGCGACATTTCCTCGCTTCATTAAATTTTTTTTTTTTTCAAGTTTGTTTTTCTCCTTCTCCTCGAGTCAAATCTCTCTCTCGCAACTGTAGTGTTTTCTAGTTTTGGATATAAAAAAACAATAAAATGGATATAAAAAACACATTTAAAGAAAAGAAAATACCATTTTTTTACTGAATTACTTAATCTTTGCTGTTTGCGGTTTTTAAAATAAATGTGTTATGGTTATGTACAATAGAATATATGGAAACAAGAAGAGTTTTAAACAGTCATCCTTATATTTAAAACTTATGTTAAAAGAATTTCTTGAAAAAAGGCCGAAAAACACTTTTTTCTATATTTAAAGTTATATAACAAGAGAAAGATACTTCCTCTAAAAGATAAAAAAGTATATTTTAGAATTATATCTCTTTTTTTTTGTTTTTTTTTTACTATGAATACACCTACATATATGGCTTTAATTCGTATTAAATAAATTCAACAATTTTTTTAAATTTATCAAAATGTTTCAAATGTTAAGAAGAGTTAAGAGAAGAAGATCCTATATCCATAGCCTCAAAAGGAGCAATGAACTTTGAAGACATCAAACTTTATAAAAATCCACAAATTGTCGATAGCACTAAAATCTTCTCAGTATAAGCTTCAAATGAAGAGTGGCCTTTTTCTATCAATATGTAACTAACACTTCTGGTAGATTTAAAATAAAAAGAAACAATCACGAAACTAAAAAAATTTCGCATTTTGTGTATAAAAAACACTAAATTTATTGCGACGAGCAAAGTGTTGACAACACTGCACAATTACCCCAATGTGACGTCACGCACTTTCTGGTGGGCGCGAACTTGTTAGAAAAACTAAAGAAATGCTTGCAAATAAAATTGACAATGAAGCTTTAGCCAAACCACAGCTAGCCATTGCAACTTAAGCGGCTGTGCCGTAAGTTGTTATTACTGTTCTTTAATTCGCCATGCGTTAGCGAGTGGCTAACAAATGAAGCAACTGGCATAGAAAAAATACTTTGGCAGAACTGGAAAAGAGCTTGCTCAATATCAGAAATGACAATTGGCAGCATTGAATAAAGTGAGTTAAACCAGGTTTATGAGTTAAAATCATACTCGCAAGTGCCGAATCTTGCTCGATAGCTTTGTTGTTGCTTTTACAAGCAAACTTTTCGTCAAGCGAGTAGAGAAGTGGCGAATCGAAAACGGCTCTTGTTATTTTGACAAAGTGTTCTTTTATTTTTACATTTCCTATCACTGCACTTCAAATATTCGCTGAATCCATACTAAGCTTGGTAAATTCAAATAACTTACGTGAAAAAATGCTGCATTTTTTCTGAAATCAGGAAATAATATTTAAGTTATTCAAAAAATAAACAAATAATTGACAAAATAATTGAATTATGAAGTGAAACGCGTCACATAAAACTCACAAAAAGCTCTTGTTCGTGAGCTACTTAATTTTCAATGTGATATTTTTTTTTTGTATAAAATGTGTACTTTCCCTTCCTTTCTGCTTTTGTGTGCATTTTGCAACCATTTAATATTATTTTGCCCATGAAGCATATAACGGAAGCGGGCCAATAATGGCATGATAGTGTTGGCAAATGTTATCAACAAAGTAAATTATCCTTCTTCCGCTGGCCACTCGCTCTCTCACTTTCGAAAGAGTTAATTATATTTGAATGTCATTACCAGTTTCGTATAAATTTTGTAATTACTTGCACATCCACACTTTCCACACCTTCCATCGTTCCACTTGAAGCACTCTAAGCCCTCGAAATACTTTGTAAGCTCACCCCCACCCGCTCATGTAACGCACACAGCCAAGCCTCTTATGGTCATGCCTCACTGGCTCTCTGCCACTTTGCCTCTATGGCATCACGTGTGCAACACGGCAGAAGCGTGCTATGTTAGCCAATTTGGCAGTGCTGGGCCAGCGGGCGTAACACTCGGTCGCTCATGGCTCGTTTGTATGGGGCGATTTGTGGTGTACGAGCATTGTTTGACAGCGCAACAGGAAAAAGTTCTGATTCATTTTGTCAATACTTGTACATTCATGTATATGCACTTTTGCATGTGCATATATAAGTATTCGAGTATGCTATAGTATACGTATATAAATATGTACTACATATGCATATGCTCTACTATCCAATGTTGCAGTGGCACAGCAACAGATGCTGACGGCGGCAAGTGAATGCATTAAAGCGACACCGAGTAGTACCTACAGTCACTAGCAGAGCTGGAATGGAAGCGGACGATAAGTGCCGCTGATGAGGACATGCCAACAATTTTCTTTTTTTTTTTCAAAAATTTAAATCACACATACCCACATCCATCCACCCGCACAAACACACACTAGCCGGCAAAGTTGTATGGTAGGTAAGTGGTTCCGTTTCGGGGATGCTTGGCAAGGACTTGGCTCGGAAGTTACTGTGCCAACAAACGAAGTGCGTTCTTCCTCGCCTCGCTTAAAAGAATCTGCTGTTATAGCACTTGCCAACGTCGAGCACTCAAATGTCACTCGCCACATTCTACGCTCCACCCTCCAACGCTTTCCCTTTCAGCACTTGTCCTATCGTTCTTTCGGAGCTGCTAACACCTCACCAACCTGTCAGCCTGCAGTACTTACAATTTCTCTTACTGCTCTGGTTGTTGCGCGCTTGTTTTAGTTGTTGTTGTCAATTTTGTCGGGTGTGTTTTATGTTCCATGATATCAAAAACGCTCCGAGAAGCACACTCAACATGAGTGACTAATGCCAGGAAAGGCAGTAGAGTAATTTCGGAGCAAGGAATAAGCGAAGCAAAGGCTCTTGCCGAGGTGACTGTATTGTTTGGTGGAAATAGTTGCCTTTGACACTGGCAATGATGGAAATACAATTATGTACATAGCTGCTATTTGCCTTGTGTGTTGCTATTGTTGTCACTAGGGGGTTACTCCTACTTACTCGCTACGAAGCAGGCACTTACGACTCCACTTTGCCTGAAAGCCGTCATTTCCGTAGCACCCACTTTCTTGCCACTTGCACTTTCGTCTACAGCGCGAGTTTGCTGTTATCGAGTCTTTCCCATAGCTTTTGATATATTTGGCAGTGTTATTACCTTTAGTACAGCTACTACTCTTGCTGGTGGTGATTGTTTGTTGTGAAAGTGTCACACAGTTATGCTTATTTGGATTGGAGTAAATAGCGCTTCAATATCGATGCCTCCCTCCATCACTGCCTTCCACTTGAACTCACTATCCTCAGCTTGGATTATCCGTTGGCGGTTCACAAGACGCTACATTTGTAAATTGAAGATATGGCAACTGACATGTAGCACACCATTAATAAAATTGTTCGAATGTTGATGGGTGTTTTTTTTTTTGTGTTGAGTGCTGTGCCAAAATGAATTTATTGCTATTTTGCTGGAATTGCATTGCATTCTGTATTTCCAGATAGTGTTGGTTGAATGAAATTGTACGGAATTTACATCAATTTAATAATCAGCAATTCAACATAAATTCTGTGCTTCTAAATATAGCAGGCCGTTTGATGGTTCTAAAGTACACAGATACCACCATTATTTCAGACAGTAAAGGATACCCGCGACGGAATTAGGAATTAAAAACTTAATTAGAAAAAACCTTTAGTAATAAAAGTTTAGTTCAATAATTGTTACAAAGAAAATAAGTGCGGATTTTTTTTTTAATCATTTCCTCAAATATCCGCTGGATTCGCTCTTGGAATCTATCCTTCGTACTCCATGCCACTCGCCGGAGAAGTGATGTCGGGATGCCATTAATCTCGCGAACGATATTTGTTCATAGGCTTCACTTGCGAAGTACTCCCACAGAAAAACGTCCATAGGAGAAAATCGGGTGATCTGGATGGTCTAGATATGTCATCGAAACAGCTAATCAGTTTGCTAGAAAATATATCATGCAGTTTCGCCATGCTCTCTCTGGCGGTGTATGACATGTCGCCATTTTGCCCAAACCGTGTGTGTATACTGAAAAAATTACATTATTGGCAGAAAATAATCGTTCAACGTCCTTTTACCGACGGAAGGTTAAACTGCATGCCTGTTTCTGCCCTGGATTAAAGTGTGGTGGGAATAACGCGTATTTTCAGTAATTGACAACTTTCTTTATGTGGGCTTTGATAAGTTCGCTAAAATTTAATGTTGAGCCTGAATTCCTAAGTAGCTGGCTGGTTAGGTTACAATTATGACCTTCATTACCTGCTGCTCAGCCCAACAAGGCGATGCTCCTTGCTCTCAGTGTATGAGGGACACTGAAACATTTCTGAACGGGTTCAGCTTTTATTAAATATGTATGGAAGCAGTATACATAAGCCTGTCTAGCCTTCTTACAAAATACGCTTCTTTTAAAGCTCGGCCCAAAGACATCATTCTACCGTCTTTAGGCTTCGTCCCTCAGCGTTATGATGATCTTTACGATTCAGGTTCCGCCATACAGAGCAATGTCATACAAAAATATGCAGGAAAAAATGTCATACAAAAAAAGCAGACGGGGGATCGCCCAGATACAGGATTACCGAGAATTCGTCCTCGATACTTAAGGATATTACTATATTAGCCATTTCTGATTAATTTGGATTTTGATGATTATTTAAAAAATCTTTTTTTTTTGTTTCTAAGTCCTCCATTTTTTAAATGTTAATTTTTCTGTTTTTAGTTAAAAGGTAGACAATTAATTGAGATATCCGGTGCCTCCGTATACCATTTTACAACGCCTTACCAGGCCTGAAGTGAAGGCCACCTTGATTAAAAAGATTCCGGAATATATTCAGAAAATTTAAAATACAAGTGGTTTTCCTCAGAAGTGATACCATCAATTTCAACACACTTACTTCCATTACTTTCTTTCTTCCATTGAAACGCGACGCGTTCCCCGTAATGGTTTTTCAATTCGATCAAGCAGAAAAAAATTAAAAACTCGTAGGGGGTCATATACGGTAAATCCAATGACTATTGGATGGTATTTGTTTCGTTCTTGGCCAAAAATGTCAGTACGTTGTCATCGTCCAAAATCCACGCATTGTTTTCCCATAAATCCTTTCTTTTTTCGTGGTGCACAAGACCGTTGTCATCCAAAAAAACCATAAGCATCGTTTTTTTTTTAACCGAAAACAACATGGCTTTTTTGGCCTTGGTTTACTCGGAGCTCTCTACTCACTGACCTGATGTCTGGATTGCGTGTACTAAACCCATTTCTCAGATCCAGTAATGATGCGTTTGATAAATGTTATTCCAGAATCAATATGGTATCATCCATAAGCAATCTTTGGTGGAATGGATCCATAAGCAATCTTCAATGTTTCACATTCAATGTGTCGCTGTGTGAGATCCGTCGTGTTAATCCTTGTATGGCCTGAGTGGCACGAACTAAATGGCACTAAAGTAGGAGTTGCATTTGAAATGGACGAAGTAGATCAATAACGAACTATCTCTCCTATAACGAAATGTCGAACGATGTGGCACATTTCGGTTGCTACAGCAGGTATTGGGTCGAGTAAAATAAAAAAATTATATGCAAATGTACAATAAAACAAATAAAAATTTATAACAAACATATAAACATTTATAAAAAAAATATATAACAATTTATAAAGAAATATATAAGTATTATATATAAAAAATATAAAAATTAAAATAAATATAAAAATTTTAAAATTTATTGTATAAAAAAATAAAAGAACTTATAAAAACTATAAAAATTAAAAACATATGAACATTCACAAAAAAAAATAAAAATTTATAAAAAGTATAAAAATTTATAAACAAATATAAAAATGTATGAAAGAATATAATTAGAAAAATGCAATAATTTATAAAAAAATTTACAAAAAATATGAAACTGTATACAAAACAATGTAAAAAATTATAAAAAAATTTACAAAACTATTTGAAAAAAATACACAAATTTATAAAAAACATATAAATTTATAAAAATATATAAAAATGTATGCAAAAAGAATATAAAAATTTATAAACATAAATATATAATTTATGAGAAATTATAAAACAAATATAAAAATTTATGAAAAAACAAATAGAAAAATATTTGCAAAAAATAGAAAAATTTATAAAAAACATATATATTTATAAAAATATATAAAAATGAATGAAAATTTGAAAATATAAATATATAATATAAAGAAATTATAAAAAAAATATAAAAATCTACAAAAAAAAACTAGAAAAATATTTGCAAAAAATATAAAAATTTATAAAAAACATATTAATTTATAAAATATATACAAATGTATAAAAAAAAAATAAAAAAATGTATTAAAAAAACTTAAAAATGTTTGAAAATATTTGAAAAAATATAAAAAGGTATCAGAAAAAAAACATATATAAAAATATTTGAAAAAATATAAAAATTTATAGCAAACTAGCGTACCCTCGCTCGCTTCGCTAGACGATAAATTCAATGATTTGCTGAAAGAGAATAAAATTAATACGAAACAAAGCAAATTCTTTGATACAATTTCATTCGAACTTTATTGTAACACTTTTTGGTAGACAACGTTTTTGGTTTTTTCATCTTTCGCGTGAATAATGACGATGGTTTGCCAACTCGTGAGCAAGCTACATACAATTGTCCATGAGAAAAAATTGGGTATTCTAAATTAATACCGCACATTTGTAGAGACTGTCCTTGCGCCGTTTTAATTCTCATAGCGAAGGCAAGGCGAATAGGGAACTGCAAACGTTTGAAATCGAATGGTAAATCCGCCGGAATCAGTGCAATTCAGGGTATCAAAATGTCTTCTTCTTTGTACTTCCCTTTCAAAATTGTTGCTTCGATAACGTTACCCATTAGCTTCTTCACAGCGAGTCTGGTACCGTTGCAAAGTCGGGGCACATTACTATTGCGCAGCATAATAATCGGTGCTCCAATTTTTAATCGTAAATTATGAGGTGGTAAGCCTGGCAAATCGAGTGAGTTTAAGAATTCAGTTGGATAATTTATGACCTCATCTTGATCAGTAATAGTGTCCATTGACTTATACGCAACTATGTCACCAGGTATTTGATCTAAAATAGCTGAATTTATATCATTGACGTCCTTATTTTTCCCAGCTAAAATTGCTCTTGCGCTGAGTCAATCATGGTTTTTGTAATGTTGAACTATGTTTGGAAATACACTCTGTATCAATGCCTCTTTAGACTGAAATTTTGAAATTTTTTTTTTGTAATTTTAGAAAAACACCTCTTCGAAGAAATTTCTTTTATCTTTTTGAGGAAAATTTGGTTTTGAAAAAATTTCATGCTTTCGAAATTTTTTTATTTTACTTTATTTCTTCAAAATTTTTGAAAACAATTTTTTTTATAATTTTCGAAAAACACCCCTTTGAAAAATTGTTTTCTATGTGTCATAGTGGTATTCCATTAACTTTTAGGATTATAGTCAAATACTTACAAATACCTACGCTTTCACAAATAGCAACAATAAACAAATTTCCTCAAAACCAAAAAATTTACTTTTTTTCTAAAAAAAATCTAAACAAACAACGTAATAAATTTAGAATTTTGTGTTCACCAAAAAATAGTATTGTTTTTATTGTATTAACTGAAAACCAAAATGTTGCAAAAAATCAAAACAAAACTACATTATTTTTTTGTGCTCATGTGGTCCATATGTTCCATAAAAAGTTGATATGGTAAATAATACGCAAATTTCCATTGACCATTATAGTGACAAAATTATCGATCACCAATTCCAACAGGATTTCAAAATCAGAGTTTGAATGAGTTGTTGTGTGGTATACTTCTGAAAATATGAGAAATAAACAAAATAAATCTAAAAATTCGAATTCTAACTTTATCTTGTGTATGTTCTTATTACCTTTGAATTTTTCCAATGAAGCACCATTCATTTTAAATTTTCCAAGAATTTTTTTATCATTTCGCGTTTCTTTCCTTTTTCATTCGATTCCAACATTTGTTCATAGCCGAAAACATCGTTTGCAAACGCATTCATTTCCATATAGAATTGGTCAAAGAAAGCATTGCTCAATTGAATTGAAACATTATTTTCATAAATACTTAGGACCTTAACTAATGCACCTTGGTACATACCTAACGCAGATATTCATCGCGACCTTGACATCGATACTATTGGTGAAACAATACAAAGCGCTAGCAGAAGACACATAAATAGACTATTAACGCATACAAATCCTATGATGAGAAGACTACCAAATAAAGAAAAATCTACCCAAAGTCGGCTTAACCGTCAAACACCAACAGATCTTGCAAAATCCTTGTAATCAATTGTCAACTAATCGTATATGTCATTGTTTGTTAACCACTTGTTTTTAAATAATATGTATAATATATATTTCTTCTAAATGAGCTTGGGGGCATTGGCCCTTCAATATCACTCTCATTCCATCTTTTTGTAAATCAAATTACTTATTGTCTAACGACAGGTGTAATATTTTATGGAAGAAATAAAAAAAAAAAAAAAATTTCATTCGAATCATTTGAAATTTCTGTATACAATAACGAAAAAAATTCAAAAAAAGTTGTACACATAAAATAATGTCGATTCGAAACTTACTTTAATCTAAGAATCGAGCAAGTTTTGTTTTGTACAATATTTTGATTATTTCATTTTTTTTTATATGAAGAAAATATTTAAAAGAAATTTTTTTTGCTAAAAACCTTCCCCTAGTGGATCCCTATAATATGAAAAAAGAACGAATAAAATTGGCCTCGTATCGGCCCAAAAAAATGCGTACAAACGAACATCATTTCATTTTTATATATATAGATACAAATATAAAAATATTTCAAAAAATATAAAAATATATTCAAAAAACAAATATAATATATTAGAAAAAATATAAAAAATATATAGCTATGAAATAAAAATTTATACAAAAAATATAAGAATTTATAAAAAAATATAAAAATTCAAAACAATAAAAATAAAAATTTATAAAAAAAAACTATACTGATTTTCTAGTTCAGTCAGTTTATTTATTTATTTCAAAAAAGTCGATGAACTACAGAGATTCTTACCGGCTAAGCCCAGAACTAAAGTGCAGAAATCTCATGCAAGATTTCTTAAACTAATATACTTGTATCCATGGTCAAAGTATTCAAATTTTTCTGAAACATTTTTAACAACGCAATGTACCTATGAATTTAACTGATATGAACAGAGCAAATAGGTACAGTTCATGAGAAAACATTTTTGTGAACCCTCTATACTCGTTTTTTTTTTTTTTTGTATTTTGTTTTGTTTTGCTTGCACTCAGCCCAACTTCGCATAGTTCACAAATACCCCATCATTATCAAATACATCATAAACCCGAAAATAGCTAAACTTTTAATGTGTGTGAGTGTGTATGTGTGTGATGTGCAACTCTAAGCTCTTTATTAATAGGAAACCTAATTGAGCTGCTGTCACGGTGAAAAGAGCAATGACTAAAAATATATGCATATTTGATAAATTTACCAACAGCTGACAATAATCAATCATATTTTTAATTTAGCGGCGGTATGAATATTTTATTGAGGAAATAAACACCAGCATATTTGATGTGTGGCATTTAGCTGGGTTTACTACTATCGGTAAATCCCAAGTCTTTCCACAGCAAAAAAGAGCAAAATAAAACCACAAAATTTGAACAACGACAAACATATGATATTAAATTTATATGGAAATAGAATAAAACTGATAAGCCGTCAATTCTCCAACCAATATTCCATGCTTGGTTGCCGAACTCTCATTAGCGCAAATCATGCCAATAAAGGCGCATAACAATGCCGTAATGGGACAGGAAGAAAGGATGAGCGCCAAAATATACGGCAAGCACACATACGAGTATATATAAATGTATATATATCTACAGTAGATACGTCTGTGGGCTTCCCACCACCGACAGACTTGGCAAACTACTGAGCAGCAGCGAAATACTGTAGGGTATTTACGTACGTTGCCTCATCAATGTGAATTACGTTTGCATTAACATACAAATACCATTTTGTCTTTACCTATCTCACAAAGGTACACATACACCTGTATGGGTACATGCAAGACGCGTAAGAAAATCACGTGCGTGGCGCCTCAACCAGCAGCAATTTCTATCGTAAATTGTAATTATTTTGGACAATTGCTGCGGCAATGAAATGCTCACCGCATTTAAATACATGCATACGCACAGGCATATAGCCGTGCTTACTCACATACACATTCTCGTGCACATACACATTCATAAAAGTCAGAGTAAATCGAATGGTGTACTATAGGTATCGCCCTCTGTTAATGTGACAATTGTCGGTGTACGAAGAATATAGATGAAATTTGCGTAAGTGGATCATCGGCGACAGAGGCAGCTTCAGTGCTTAAATTCTGTCAAAAAATTACCAAGCATTTTCATATAATATTTGAGTTCAAAGTGCTCAAGTAATATTTGAAATATTATATTTATTACACTGTGTAACAAAATTCAACTGTTTTTGTTATCCAGAAAAAGTTCATATGCATACGAAACTGTAGATTTTTATAATATTGAAGCATATCTAGTTTTTCAGAAATACAAATTTTTAAAGGACCTTTAAGTTTCAAAGTAGAAAATGTTAGAGGAAGACGTTATCAACATCACGCATAGCACTACAGCTCGCAGTAAGCTATACTGTGAGCTCGGTCCATAGCCATACAGCAATAGTTGATCATTCCTATGCTCCTTAGATCGTCCTCAACAGACGGCGATCTCAACCATCTTTTCTGCAGCCTCCCTCTTCGCTTTTCTTCAAACATGGGTACATCCAAAACTTTGCGATGTATTCTTTCATCAGGCATCGGATATGCTACGATTTAACAAACCGCACGACGTTTCGCAGTCATATGTTGCCATTGGTCGAATCAGTGATTCATATATTTTGTTTATCGTTCTTTTACGCAAGAGTTTGCTTTTTAACAGTTTAACGTGAGCAAAATATGCTGCACACATCCTTGGATAGCAATCGTTGTGCTATCCGTTCTACTGAGAAGCAATCCTAAATATTTAATTTGATCGACGCTTTCAAATTTATGATCACCAATTGTAGGGCTTGACTTTTTTCGTGACTGAATACGTTCAATCTTCCGAGATATGTTGTTTTGCTTTCATTCATCTTTAATTAAAACAATTTTGCTTTTATTTGGAGTGCTTGAAATACTTCTTTTAAAAAATTCATATTTCTCGCGAGGTGGACCAGGTCATCGGCAAAGCCAACATGGAAAGTTTTGGTGAATATAGTATCTGATGGATCAATATCTTTAATTCCGTAGTCTAGGACCAGATAGAACTCCTACTTACTCCGGTTTCAACTCTGAATAAATCAAATCTTTACCTTGTAAGAGTACTTTAGAATAGATCTCAGTGAGTGTTAGACTTACTAGCGAAGCAAATTTATTTCGGTATTCCTTGCATGCATAGCTCGTATTCAATTTTGCCTCTTTCAATAAAAGCGAACTCTTTTAGAAAATTTATGATCAGGAATGCACGTTGAAACTTTTCAAGATTTACACGCTGCACTTAATAATGAAATTTCGCGTGTGTGTTGCAGTCGCGTGTGTCATCTTCTTATAGATTGGTACATTTATGCTAGTCCCCCATTCTCTTCGTATAATATCACTTAATAAGGCGTTTTGTAGTTCCGTTGATCCATTTTTAATGAGGATAAGCAGAGGTATACATTGCGTATACTTTACTTCAAAAAAAGGAGAAAGTTCAACTATTTTTTGTTTATACGTTTTGATAAAATAGTCAGAAGAACGAAGTTGAGCTATATATTACTACAACTTATACACATAGTTTTTTCACAATACTTCATAAGGAAAATTCAAGCATATTTAAGTATACATTTTCCAACCGACATTATTATACTTATACAAGGTGGTGCACAATTCATCATCCAATTTTCGTTCTTGACAAAAAAGTATATACACATACAAAAAAAAAAATTTGTGTGTGAGTGTGAGTGAATTCTTTATTTTGATCTCTATATAGATATACCACAGCTTCTAGTTCACGAAGAAGAAAGAATCAATCCGGTAGGGTGAATAATTTTGGGCCACCTTGTACCACATTTGTCCTAGCAAACAGTAAACAATAACCTTTACATCTCACCTTCATCACTTCATCATTTTCACCTCTCTTATGATATACATATCAATATCACAGAGTGAGCATCTTGGTATTGAGCCAGTTGCTGCAGTAATCCAAAAATATGCCATATCGCACATGAATTGGCTCTCTCACAATGTGAATAGCGAAGTTTCAACTCTCACCACTGGTAAGAAAGAATGAGGCGTAAAAGTTCGCAGCACCTCACGCAGCAGCCAACTCCTCTGCAAGGAAGGCGCAAAGTTCCATAACTCAATCGTATAACGCAAAACTCTGAACAATTTGTTCGTTAGTTATTTATAGTGCAAATGAACTTGCTCGAATTTACAGTGCTTGATCTCCAAGTAAGACGCTGATACCTATGCCTATAGCCACTTGTAAACTACTTATAGATAGGTAAACCATCGAAAAGGTAAATACAAGTTGGGAACTAAGCAGACAGACCGAAATGGAATGGCGGTCGATCAAAAATCTTATTAATATTTAACAAATAAGCTATAAGAAAATAGGGGTATTAACTGGGCATTGTTTAATAGGCAACCACGTTGAAAGGTTAGGACTCGCGTACCTCGATTTCTGTAGAAGAAGAAGAGAAGAATAGGAAACAGTCAGACACCTTTTATTTGAGTATGAAAACTTAGCTATAAAGAGGCTCCGCACTCTTGATATGACATTTTTAACTGGTGTAGCGGACATTTTTTCTCCTTGTTTACTCCACTCGGGAGCAATCTATTTTGATTTCTGGCAGGGTAGGTGATTAGCCTGCCGCCACCAGTCCTAAATAGTGGGAATGCCCACCTGTCGTTGCTTAGGAACAACGCCGTCTAACTGTTTAGAGCGCCATCTGTACTTCACATTTTTCTGCCAGAAGGATCACACAGATGGTTGAGGACTTCGCTAAGCTTCTGTGCGGGAGTAAGGATTGGAAGGATAAGGTTTTTGTTTGGGGATTGAAGAATGAAATTTTGTTTTCTGTTTTTCGTTTCTTTTAGAAACCAAAAAAGAGGAAAGTAGGTAAGTTTGGAAAAGTGCGAGGACCGTGCTTTACGTGGGACTCGAACCCCCAACCTCTGGGATGGCAAGCTAGTGCACTAGCGCTAGACTACCGAGGCCACTGACAAAGCGCATCTAAAACTAACTAAGCTTTGCTCATTTATTAAAGCTACGGGATGGTTTGAAAAGAGATCCATAGGGTAAGGATAAGTTCCAGTGGTATCACAATGAACCTACGAAAGGTCTAAGTGTGTCATTGCGATAGCCACCCAACCTACCTACTTATATTATATTTTTCGAAAATTTAGTCCTCTTGAAGCTACAAAGTCCTTTAAAAGATAGAAAATAATAAAATTCAAAATAAAAAATTGTGAATTTCAGTTAACCGAAAGGTGATTTTAGTTTTAAAAACAGAAAGAGGTTAGCTGGAGCGATATTAGACGAATGGAAATATGTTTCAGATATATTTTCGGGAATCGGTTTCTCCTGGGAAATTTTTTTCGCGGTTCTCTAGCGAGAGATAGCACGTAGAGTAAATTTTAATTTTGAAAGCAGCAGAACCGTTACAAGCGGTGGCAAACCTACGAGTGTACTGCTCTACATAAAAAACAGCATCTGCCATTTGTGGAAGCCTTCACGACGTACACCACAAATACATAGAAGGAAGAGTTCGGCCAAATATCTAACAGAACTGTGCGCGACAATTAAATATAGGTATATGCAGAGTCTAGTTCAGTTGATTAGAAGCAATAGCTTTTATGGAAGAAAATGGTTACTAAGCAACCATATTTGATCTAGTAACACAAGGGCCTCTGATAATTCAAGTGAAGACTGTAGTTTTGATTTGTTGATATTTGCGGAGTTTTTAGCCATAAATTCATTCGCAATATAAGCCTTGTGAGATGGTGTAAACACCATGAATTTCTTCACAGTCTGATATATCCTACATATTTTCACGCCCAAATGGCCAAATAACATGTTTTTATATTAATAGTATTGTGCAACTAGTTTCATTAAATAAATAAATTGTTTCCACCAACTGGCCATTTTTTTTTTTTTTTGTGTTTTTTTTTCGAAATTTTGTCAGTCCCTTCAAAAATGATTCTTAAATGCTCACTTCCCTGTACTTTTTAGGCAGAATATATGCACATAATTATGAGTGTTATGTGTGTGCGGTTAATATTTTACGCGCTATTAACTCGCCTGCACTATGCTGCGCCACCGACCCACACATGATGCCCCTTAAATTTAAGCTATGTCAAGATTATGATTTGAGTTTATGCCAAAACAACGTCGCTATGGCCTTATTCACATGTCACACTCATACTCACACGTATACGCACAGATGCATGCTACTTACTTCCACGCATTGGTTGGCCTTCGACCTCGAGACACCTTCAACGCAGGCAGCGGCACTCGAGATGTTAAAATACTGGAGTAGGTTGTAGTTATTGCTCCAGGCTTTCTATTTCACTGCCTTTTAAGAGTTCACATGACATCTTGCCAACCTACATATGTACATATGCATGCACAGGCACGCACTCGTATGTCGCTATGAATATTCAATGCTCGGATTTTCTGGTGCAGATGTGTGTGTGATGTGTTGGGAAAAAAATCTACTTACCTGTAAATGCTGGTTGGATCATGACATCGCGCTACTTACATAGGCATCCAGTACCTTATTTTTACCCATTAAGAGATTGCGCATACGGCATTACTTGTATTTTGATGCGACAAGGCGCAACGCTGGCGGGGCGCTTCTTTGCTATGCTGACTGGTACTTAAAAGCAAGTGACAAGGTACTTTAAATGCACGTAAACTTTATGGTCCTTAAATAATTTCCCTAATGCATTATGTAGATGTACACTATAAGTACATTTAAGAACTTTTCCCTCTGTCATTTTATGATTTTCGCCTAGCCCACCGTCCAATTCACTATCTTTGGGATTTTATTAGTTTTATAGGCCGTAGTTTTCAATTATTATCCCGACGGCTTTTGTCGGTAGTAGGTCATAAAAATGGATTACCTATGTGCAATGGCCATTACCAAATGCTGTTTGAAAGGAAAAACGATATTTGCTGCTAATTGCTATCAGTTTGACCCAGACAATTTCGAGAGTCATAAAAAATACGCTAAGCTAACAAAAGTAGATGTTATGGCGTGGGTACAAATGTTAGAAGGGTGGCTCAATAAGCTTCTGAACAAAAGTTACAAAAGAATAGTTAATTTAACCAATTCAAATATAATATTTTGGCTTTCAAGCGGTATGAATAAAAAAAACATTATCTTTTGACTAATCCAACAAAGATTTATGTTATGGCAAACATTAGAAAAAGGCGCCTACAAGCATTGATGTAAAAATGGCAAAAGTGCTTTTCGTTTTCTAATTTAACATATATTTTATTCGAATGAGACCAACAATCGAAACCCCTTAGAAAAGTATTACTGAGATTCGCTGGGAAACATCCATCGCTATATAATCAATTTCGGTGCGATTGTGGCAGCACAAGTGACGCCGAACATTCTTTGAAAAATTTACCTGAACTATGTAATAAACTGATCCTTACCCAACATAATCTCCAAATTTAATTCTCCGAACTATTTTACCACTTCACAAACATTTAGAAATGACTTGCCGGTAAGAGATTTTGGTCAGACGAAGAAGTCATCGATAAAAAGGTAGATTTAGATTTATTGGAGGTTTGCACTTCGACCACATGTTCTTTTGTGCCCTCTTCTCATCTAGACGAAATCCTTTATTAAACTTAAGATAGAGCTGGGTTGAACTGATCCTATGTACCTTTCATCCTGCTGTAAGTGGCCGAAATGTCTCAACTTTCTCCGCTGTGCTACATTCAAGAAGGTGCATTAGGGTACCCTGCTATTGATCGCAGAAGCGACAAGTGTGGACCATATCCCGATCATGTGAAGATGACTACGCACTCTCCAATCGTCTGTGAGAATGTCCGTCATCATTCTCAGTTTATCCTTGAGGAGAGTTATGAGTTGTCTAAACCTCTTTTGGTTGTACCATATATGAATATGAACCGGTGTAAGCTCGAACTGTAGGGCAAGTCCGCATTGCTCCCGGGATGCACATGCATGGTGAGCACTGGAGCTTAGTCAGCGCTGTCCGCACTATCGAGAGAGTGGCTCTCGATGCCCAAGCAAACGATCCGTATGTTATCATTGGATTTATTATCATAATGTATATCCTTTAGGATTCATGGGCTACAACCCGAAGATTTTCCTGCCAGACGTTTGCAGATCATGGGAGCCTTTATTGTTATGTTTGGCATGCAGGACAAAGCCAAGATATTTAACTTTGCTGACCAAAGTCAGCGATGAGTCAATTTCCTGTTTCGAGAACCACTAGAAATCGCGTTATTTTGGGGTTATCAAAAACTGTAGAAATTTTGGAAGAAATTTACCTGGCTAATAAGAGATTATGTTGGAAAATAAAACATTTTTTACAGGTTCCAATTATATCAATTTTCAGGGACTGTTTGGGCCACCCTCGTTGGTGAAAGTTCATTGCAATCCTTTAGTTTATGTGAAGGTATATTTTTGGTATTGTTAGAGCCAGGACGTAGTAAAATAAAATTTTATTAGTGTATATTTTTCAAAATTGTACAAAACGAGTTAGCCAAACTAAATCCAAAAAGAATTAATTTCATTCCCGTGGGCGAGTATATGAAAATCGAAATCATAGTTCATCTTCTAATTTTACTTGCGTTTTTACCAAATAGTCAACGTGCCCAACCTGAAACATCAAAACAAACAACAAATTGTCGCCATAGTAGAGTACAATTGATCAAGGCGCGTCAATTTTTAGTCTAAAAGATGTAATCTCGAATCTCACCTCAGACATTTAAAATCCAAACCAAATTGAATTTGTTTCTAGTCGTGATCGATTCTCTGCGGTGCAGTGAATATATAAATTCCTATTTGAACATAGGGCGTCAAGGCAGTGAAGAGCTTCCGAATTCATTACAATTCCTCTACTGTGTCATCGTCTTCTTCTCGATTGACCTAATCAGAATTAAAGAAAAAAATTAAAAAATGCAGTTTTATAGCCCATTGAATTTTGATATAATAAAGTGAATGTTGGAGGTGGTTCAAAAATCACGCTTATTGCTGGTAATTTTGCTTTTTTAGTAGTCTTATGAATTTTCTCCACATAACAAATGCTCGAAAATTTTTTTGTGGATTAAAAAATACTTACCTCAATACCGGCAGTACTAAAAATTGTTAAAAACCAAGGCAATTTTTCAATGAACTGAAACTTCCATTTGATTATTCTAGAACTTATTGGGTTATAAAACTTCATACGCAAACCGATTAAAAAATCTGATACTTTAATGAAACTTTGGATTTGTATGGCTTTTATAGGAGAATGAACTATATTTTGTTAAAGAATTATTAAAATGAAATGAGAAACAAATAAATGGTCTAAACTGGAGTATATGACTCTGTGCTGTAGTTATACGAGTATAAGGTAGTGTACGAGGGTTGCCTTTAAGCAGGATCGTTTTTGCAACACTACGTGTGATGAGCTGTAATTCGACATTTGTATCGAAAAGAGTGGTATTTTTTAGCATAATATAAAGTTTTCACCTAAGAACACAACGATGGCACAAAACAATACATTTTTCTTTTTTTTTCAATAAAACACCCGAAATTTGTTGTACCGCCAAAAAAATTTGACCTTTGTATATTTGAATTACTTTTACAGCTTTGAAAATTGACATTGAATTCCCATGTGAAAGTTTCGGTAAGTAGGGTATAGAGTTTTTTCAGAATTTTTCCAAGGACCCTTAAAAAATAAAAATTGTATTTTTATCTCTTTTTTATTTTTGGGCAGTGGTGAAGAGACATTAAAAGATGAGATTAAATAATATCGATCTATAATTTGTTGTTTTTTTGGTCATCCGAGTAAAAAAATTGACAAAACTATAGGGACTATATTCTTTTAAATTGAACTTAATCTAATTTTAAATTAATAAAAAAATTAGTTAGTGTTAAAATATTTACGCAGAGAAAACCACATTCATACTGACCAACGCTGAACTTTTCAAATGTATACCTTAGCTATCCATAAGGTGAAATTTTCACAGAAGTGCATGTTCGTTTAACCATTTAAAACAAAAAACGAATAAAACTCAAAAATGTAATTGAATAAAGAAGAATTGCAAATCACATTGCTAAAAAAACGAAACCGCAATTTGTCATTCAAATTCAATTTCTGCTAATTCATAGAGATAAAATTGTATGCCAACTGATAGAAGAGGAAAAGAAACGCCTTCATTACAAGTAATTGTGTTAAGGTACGGCAAAAGCAGATACTGACGGCGCCCTGCTGTTTGTTTAAAAGCAAAGCTTCTTAATATAATATTTATAATTATTCAAATCCGTGTCGTACGTGCCGGAAACACAAGCAGGTGTATGGATTTTAGTGATGGATGTACCCTGCAGTAAAATGCGTTCGCTCCGAATTGATGCGCTTCTAATTAATTTGACCATAACCAATTCTTTTCTTTCATCATTCGAAAGCAGCCCCTCATTCGTTGGATGCAATATAGCATCTTAGTTTAATCAATCATCAAAGGAAATGTAAAAAAATTTAAATAAATTAAAAAAAAATTAAAACTCTAACCTAACTCATTGATACTTAAAGTTGATGTTGATGCAATAATATATCGTTACGTATCAATGGATGTAATGGCCTAGAGTTGCTTCAAATTTCTCATCAATTTGTAGAAATCCTTCCAAACCAGATGTCAATCTCCATCATTCCGATTGTCTCATGGAACTGACTATTGTTGAAATGGCAGTAACAATATTCAAAAGGTGAAAAATTGGAGAGATATTTAGTTATGTTCAATTCTAAAGCGAAATATCCACGTTTTACACATTGAAACTCATGTGAGTTCCTGAATAAAGGCAGTGTTACCTGAGCTTCGGAATGAATTCGCTTGCGGCTTTGTTTATTTGAGTTTTATTCCTGGTGGGTATTTCTTTGTACACAACTCTTATTAAATTTATTGAGTCTTGTGTCTCACGAAAATCCAAAAATGAGTCGCTCGGGAGTTAAACAGATCCTTTACGCGGTTCGTGGCCGTGTTACGCACACAGGTAACGTGTTCACAATTTCAGAATCCATTTGGGAAATGCAATGATTTGCGCAGAAAATGAAACACTAAACTTCCTGTATACTTATAAGCGAGAAGGGATTTCAACAGGACTTGCTTAAAAAATAAATATTTATTGATCTTTTTCAGATGAACCATCTCAACTCGGGCCGGCAGGCTACGGCAAGGAAAGTCAACTCGCTAGTCTACTGTTCCATGATAAAATGCTGGCGATTTCATATCAATAGGTGCAAAGACTTTAGGCATAGTTGTTCTTCCAAAAATTCATGTATTTATAGACTTTAGTATATTAAGAAGTAAACTGAAAAAAATTTGAAAATAAATTTAATAATTCTGAGAGTTTTTCAATTTTGAAAACCATAGTTTAGAGTTTGTTTGAAGTGAAATATTTTCGTTTCTTGTTAATATTTTTAATATGATAATTTCTAATAAAATAGACTTAAAAAAATTAAGCAAAAACTTTTTATTTTTTTGTAATTTTTAAGAATAATTTTGATTATTTAATAAATAATTCGGCAATTTTTTTAAACATTTTGAGTTTTTTGTAACACTCAAACTATTATTTTTGGAACAAAATATATTGAAAAAAAAATTTGGGAAAAATATTTGAAAAAAAAATTTGGGAAAAATATGTTTTTTGGGAAATACTTTACTTACAATACTTTTTTTTTTGACAAAAAAATTTTTCCAAAAAAAAATATATTTAAATAATTTTTCCCGAAACTATTTTTCCCCAATTTTTTGGGGGACAATTTTATTCTTCATTCCATTTTTGAAAACACCGCCCGCAAATATTTTTTTATATTTTTTATAAATAAGTGGAACTATACTCAAGCTGCTGCCTTAGATTAACGGATTGGTGCGTGACTACCATAAGGAAGTGCACAGTTTCGAGTATCCGTGCATGACATACCAAAAGTTGTAGAAAAAGTGTTTTTTCTAATAGCGATTGCTCGTGGCAAACTTCCAAATTTCTGGCATGAAAAAGCTCCTCATAAAAACCCTCTACCATTTGGAGTCGGCGTGAAATTGTAGGTGCCTCCATTTGTGGAACAACATCAAGCGCACGCTACAAATTGGATGAGAAGCTCGGCCAAATACCAAATACAGGGTGTAAATGCCAAGTCTGCAAGATTCATAGTGCAATTCCATAACTTTTCGAGTTATAGTTAAATACGTACAGACAATGAGTAAAAAATAGGGCTCTATTGAAGCGCTAAAATCGCAGGTTTGCAAATCGAATCGATCGAAGTGTTGCTGCCTACATTAATGCGCAGACTCACGGTATTTTCCATTGCTTTGCTGCTATAACTCAAAAAATTAGGGAAATCCCATACCTAAACTTGCAAGGATTACTGCGGATTGTCTCAGTTAATAATTAAAAATAAAAAAAATCTGAAGTTTGGTGTTTTTCAAAGAACGAACAAATTTTTTTCAGCATTTTTTAAGATATACTTAAGTGTAATTTTTTCCATGGTTTTTGTAATAAATTGTAATACAAAAATTGCAAAAAAAAAAAACTTTTTTATTTTAAAAACCGAAATATCTTCTTTGCCTACTTATTTACTTTTATACTAAAATTTTCAACACTCAATAATATCAAATTATTAAGCTTATTTCGAAATTGTTTCTGAAATTGGGTGTTTTTCAAAGAAAAAAAAAAATTTTTTTTTTATTTTTAAAAAATAAATGTAATTTTTCCCAATGAAACTTTTATTGTTTTTTAGTTAAGCTTCATCCAAAAGCAATTACTACGTACTTTAAATCTATACCACTCTATTTAATTCTATACCAAAATTTTCAATATTGAGTAATCTCAAAACTATTTTAAATTATTAAATTTATTTCCAAATTGTTGCTGAAGTTGGGTGTTTTTCCGCAGAATAAAAAAAAATTGTTTTCAAACCGTTGTGACTGTGATTTTTTCCAAAAATTTTAACACATAAATGTAATTTCTTAAGGTGAAAATTTTGTATGCTTTTTTAACTAGGTTTTATCCAAAAAAAATTACAAAAAATGTTTATATAAAAAGAATCGAAATATCTTTTTTTGGCTACGTATCTGGTTTCAAGAACTCTATACCAAACTTTTCATTACTGAATAATCTTAAAATTATCAAATCTGTTTCCAAATTGTTGCTTCAGTTGGTTGTTTATCACATAAAAAAAAATTTCAAGAGTTTTTAACAAATTAATGTAATTTTTTGCCCTCAAATATTTTGGTTTTTGTCAAGTGTTATCCAATGATTGTATGTTTATTTAAAAAGAACTGAAAAATCTTTTTTGCCTACTTACCTAGTTTAAAGAATTCTGTACCAAAATTCTCAATATTGAATAATCTCAAAATTATCAAATTTATTTCCACTTTTTTTTAATTTTTCTCAGTTCAAAATTTCTTACTACATACATATATTCAAGCCCTCAAATAAAAGAATGTTTAAAATAATTGAGAGATATGTTCAAAATACTTAAAGCACTTGACCTCAAATTGCTCATCTGATAAAAGGGAAATTGAGTTTTACCTTTTTTCTGTCAAACTGTCATACTCTACATAGAGTCACGACGTATGTAATAAAGGAACATTCAATACCAGTAACTTACCAGAAACCTTTTCCACTAGCCATATTTTCCTTGCAGGGTATTTCCGCACACATACATATGCACATGTATAAGTACATATAATAAATACACACAGATCGAAAACATACGCTGCTGCCCTACGAGACGACAAATCTGGCGAATACAAATTAAAACAGGTATGAACCAATAAATTTTCCGCTAACCAGCTGAGCAGAACAGCTTGCTAATAATATGTAATAGTTGGGTGCGGGTGTGGTTTTAGCTTTATTTACCTTCGGTGCCAAATTATTCACTGGCGCTGTGTAATGATAAGAAAAACGCTCGGAGCTCAGCGCCAGCTCAAGTTCATGTGTGCTGTCGTATTGTGCTTTGAAACAAATTAGTAGAATCTCATTACCGAGCCTTGTATTAATTCAGAAAATTTTTCAGTTGAGGTAGCAACGGGATTTCCTTTCTGCAATACGTGAGTAAGCACAATCGGATAAGAACCATTTACAAGGCTATGGAAAAAAGGTGGCACACTGAACAAATATATGTACGTACACGGATTTGAAAGGCAGACAATCGTAAATTTTATTCATTTAGAGCAAAAATTAATTTATTTGCTTGTTCATGTGAGAACAAGGTGAATTAGAATCTGTATTCGGTTTCATGCCTGACAAATTTACGCACAGCCAATGGTGGGTGGGAGTTAATGCTGTTACCGAAATCTAATATTACTCAGATAGACGAGCTACTCCACCTTCTGCCATCCATGGTGCATGCATATAAATAACTTTAAAGGTATGCATAAACATATTTTTTTAATGAGCTTTATTTCACAAGAGGGTTGAGGGTTTTTTTTGTTTTTTGCTGTCAGTTATTTATAAAATCTTTTGCGTGAGCTGAACCAAACTGATTAGCCTACTGATTTAAAATATATCTGTGCTGTGCATTTTGGCAAGTTTTCGTTTCAATTTAAAAGCTTTATGGATGCATTGACTATTAGCAACGCAAGCAATGATCGAACAGGAGAAGTAAATTATAATCCAAGTCATGCATATCGCCTTGAAAAACACTACAGCGGTTTGGAAATTTTGAATGTTTTCTCAGTGAGTTGATACTTAAGGCATTATTATTTAGATAATTTCTGATTAATTTGATTACACGAAATCACGTCAAAAAATCAACTGATCCCAAGATATTATCGACTTTAAAGATTATTTATAAAAAAGTGTTGTTTTTTACTTACTTGTGTTTTTCTTGTTTAATGTTTAATGTTAGAGCAAAAATCCGTTTTTTCTATTTCCAGTTAGAGAGTAGGTCAATTATTAAAAGTGATCAATAACATTTTCACCCAGCCCTGACACTTAAGAATGGCTGCTCAATAAAGTATAAAATTTACGATTTTTCACTAAATGTTTTCCTCTTCGTATCATTGAAAGAAACTTTGGAAGCTATTCAGCAATTTATTTCAGAAATTAGTACCCAAAAAGTGCCTTGGGGATCACTACCACAAAATGTACGGGACATATAATTTATATAAATTTTTAATCTATTAACTTAGGAAATCCAATATTTTCTCGGTAAATGGCTGTAGTGACCGATATCTCGTAAAGTATCAATCAAACGATTTAAAGTTTATGCTAGCTGTCAAGCTAACATTTAACACTAAAAAAATCTTTTGCTGTTTTTTTTATTTGTTCCATTCAGTTGCGAGTTACAGGGTATTAACAACGGAGGTCAATAAAGGGAAAAGTCGATACTTTGTACAGTTTTTCTTTGATAAAGGCAAAAATACAAAAAATACAGGTCGCTGAAATTGCGAATAGTGTTTATGGTGCCGATACTGTAATAGCTAATTACGTACTCTTTTGGTTTCGTCGATTTCGTTCGTCCATAAATACAGACATCTACAGTTTTCTGAAGCCTGTAAATTTCGGAGTCGGAACTGGAAATGTATTGACCATACTTTACGAAAACCGAACGAAAGCATTCCCAAAGCAGCTTTAAACAGGAACCCGTAAGGAAGTTGCAGTTGTGACAGATCATCGAACACGTGGAGGCAACTAGTCGAAGCAGAAGAGCTGCAAGCAGACCGGTCTTGGCGGCAAGTAAAATTCCTAAGTAAATGGCTCTATTTTCCATCTAGAAACGTCGGGAATATATATATATATAAGGCTGACGAGAGTATTTTCGATAGTAAAAATATATTCGGAGGTTGTTTTGCCTGCTATGGGACAACCGCTTTTAGTAAAAACTGTTTGTATCATTTGAAGCTTCAAACTCGGAGTGAATTTCAAACTCGGAGTGAATTTCAAACTCGGAGCAATCGAATGATAGTATCTCAGAAACTCTTTATCTAAGTCAACCGTTAACTATTCGTTTTTTTTTCGTGAAGATTGACTCGGTACGTTTCAGACTCCTTTCAAACCACAACCAACTATTTTTAACTGTTTGAAAGTTTACTACATTCAACAATTCGTCACCTTCATCACTTGCAACACCCTAGTGAATACCCCAAGTATGTCTGTAATATCTGAGGCATTGAGCACACTACTTACTCCCGTTAAAAAGGTATAGACTTATGTGTTACACGTTTTGTTAGCTACTACATAGTTACAAAGTAAATTAGCTCCATAGTCTATTGTTTCTTTTTTTTTTTTACAATGAGCAGTACTACGAAACAAAACAAATTATAAATGAGAAAGCATCCACACTTTTCGTGAATGTTTATTCGTTGCAGTAGCACATAGTGGCCACATAGTTGCACTAATGCAACAAAGTGGCATTTATGGTTGCAACACTGGAGTGTTGCTCGTTTGCTGATTGTTAAAACTTGTTTCAATTTATGTAAGTTGCCATTTATTTGTTATTACTTTCGATGAAGCTTAGCAAAGGATCTGACGTGCATTCCTACAATTTCCTACAGTTTGCAGTTACAGTTAAGCTGTTCCGCTGTTGCAACAATCTGCAAGTATAAAAATTCGTGGCACATATTTCATGATACGTTGTAATTTTTGGCTTGTTCCTGGTTGAATATTTTCCCCATTTCATGCACAAGCATAAAATTTAAATACATAATTATAAATATGTGCATACCTACAAACACACTCGTTTTTAGTTCATTTCCAACATCTCTATTTTCTCTTTTCATTTCCATTCTGCTATCATTTCTAATTTCGCGCTTATTTGCTGCTGGAAGCTGCCAAAATATAAAAACTTTTAATCGTTCATGCAGCGCAAATTGTTGAACAGAATTCATTGTATTTCGGGGGAAGGCGAACATCGCGAATTAATTCATCAGTAGGAAATTGTTTCATTGTGAAAAATATGCAAAGAAAAACTTAGACAAGGCGTCCTGTTTTAAAGGCGCGATAAAATAAATACATATGTACACTTAGCAACAAAGTACTGTGAGCTCACAAGGAGGCGGGCTTCCTCTTCTTTTACGTACTACATCACCTAAACAAAACAAATACTAAACATCGTCCTCCTCATATTAGTTGATGATCAAAATGGATGTATCAGCGATGTCATGTGAAGTGATTCAAGTAGTTTGGACATGGTCTCCAATTATTCTGAAAATTGGTTTATTTGTGGGCTTAACTAAAATAAGAGATAAGCTGCAACAAGATCCAAACACTATTTATCAATTCCAGGATTGACATTTAAGAGGTATTAATTAGCTCGAACAGAGGTGGGCAGTAGAAGTTGCCATTAGTAACTGCACTGGCCGGTCGAAGAATATGCAAAGGCGCTCGTAGATAGATAGGTGAAATTGTTAAAGTACCACTCTGGCTCTCCCTTAGTAGCACAAAAGCGTCATTTTGATACCATTTTGAGACCTCCAACAGGCAGATATCCACAGCCCGTAGAGCCCTTAGAGAAGGTTGATGAGATTTAGGTTGGAACACTGCCCCAGGCTGTCGAAGAAAGGAGCACGCAGTGACCTTAATCGTCTATCAGCCAAGCTCGGACATTTACAGAGTAAGTGCTCACCAGTGTCCTACTTTGAAAGGTCCACGCAGGACTTTCTGAGTCATCTGTCTATTCTACTGGGGTCAAAAGGCCCGAAGATGTCGAAATGGTACGTGAAGAAATGGTGCTCCATCTTATATGCGTTTTCCCGAGCAATAATTAATGCAATTCCCCTTTAGCAACAGTCAAGGGTATGCCGATGACTGGATAGGGGGTTTCTGAGACCAATTCAGTCGATCCCTTCTTGGCAAGCGCATCAGCAATTTCATTTCCCTCTTTATTCCCATGGCCTGGATCTCAGATCATAGAAATGTTACCTGCACAACCAATAGATTTGATCTTCTCCTTGTAGCAATTTATCAGGCGCTCTTATAAGCGATATAAAAAATTTGAGTAACTTAAATATTCCAGTAATGCAATAATGAACGCTTTATTCATGCAAATATTCTTCTTCTCCTTCTTGATTGGTACAATAACCGCTTAAGCGATGTTGGCCGAGTTTAACAAAGTTCGACAGTCATTTCCTTGTCGTGCTAATCGGCGCTAGTTGGACACATCTATTGAAGCCAAGTCCACCATATCTTTCCAACGCAAAGGAAGCCTTCCTCTTAATTTCTTACTACCATCTGGTAATGCTTTCCTCTTCCTCCACGACTTACAGTAGCCCGCATCGAATACTTTCAGAGCCGGAACGTTTATATCCATTCGGAAGACGGAAGATCCAACAGAGCTGCTAGATCTTTATTCGCTGCGCTATGTCTATGTCGCTGTAAAGCTCATACAGCTCATTGTTCTATCTCCTACGATACTCCCTATCACCAACGTGCAAAGGTCCAAAAATCTTCTGCAGAATATTTCTCTCAAACCCTCCAAGGGGGGGAATGATGAGAGCCTTATACTCGTAGAGTATTAGTTTTGTTCGTCGAGATAGTACTTTACTAGTTAATTACCTACTTAGTCCAAAGTAGCTCTTCCGGGCAAGAGAGATTCTCCGTTGGATATCAAGGCTGATAATAGATAATTATCGGAGTCAGTGCTGATTCCTAAATAAATGCAGTCTCTTCCTACTTCAAAATCATAATTGTCAACAGTGACGTGGCTGCCGATACATGAAATCCCCGACTCTTTTATTGATGATAGGAGGTATTTCGTCTTATCCTTGTTTACCGCCAACCCCACTCGCTCTGCTTCTTTATCCACTCAAATATTAGACACATAATTTAAAAATGTATTTAAAAAAAACTTGTTTTTTTTACAAAACAAGTTGAGGTGATTTGAAAAATATATGTATGTAGATGTGTATTTTGTAAGCGAATTTCACTGTCACTTTCTTTAAAGCAAATAAAATTTGTTTCAATTTAATTGTTTTTTATTTAATTTTAAAAATTGTTTAATGAAAATGTAATGCATTTCCCTATGCGCGCCATATAAATCCAAGCTGCTAACTTTGTGCAAATTTGAAACAAATTCAAAAAATATCCCACTTTTTATTCAGAATTTTTAGAAAAATTTCAAGCATGCAGTTTTATTGCTCATTGTTATGCTAAAGTATAAGTTTAAACTGGCTTAAAAATAGCGTTGGCAATTTTTTTGTTGGCGGTCTTAGTACGAAAGCCCGAAACTCATTTTATACAGAAGAAAGCACCCAACACAGGCAGCAAAAAAATTGCCAAAAATCAACACGAGTTTCGAATCATTTCAAATTTGCACTTTGTGAGGCTCAAATGAAATAAGCTATACACTGCATACTCAATGTTTTATGGAATTCGGATGTACATACATAAATAGTCAAAGTGGTATGCTATAGCCTCTTCGCAGGTTTATTTTAAAGTTACACTTTTCGGTATCTTCGAGGTGCCGCTACTTGTTCGCTATAGCTTAAAAAAAAAAAAAATATATGGCTGTGCATAAATGGGCTTTTTTAGAATTTTTATTAACATATTTCATTGTCCCGCCTAAAAATATTCCTGAAAAATGCTTAATTTTTTGCCACTTTAAAGAGTTCGGGGCAGCTTAATTTGCTCTTGCACAATATTTCCGTCGCAATAAAAGAGGCACAAAATATGGCAACATAGTTGATGAGTTTCTGGATGCATATGCTGCCATTGGCTGTAGGATGTCCCATAAAACTCACTTTTTATATTGGCTTTTAAATTTTTGCGCTGACAATCTGGGCGCATTAAGTTTAATAGGTTAGCGGATGCATCAAATTAAAACAGTTGGGAAATTTTAAGCTCAACATAAAGTGAGCTCACTGGTAGACGACTGTTACTCTTTCAAAAATACACTCAATGGTAATTTCTGTAAATGCAAAATCTGATTTAATTCCTTTATTCAAATTAATGTAAAAATCTTCACTCTTTAAAGCCATTATTTGGAACCAAACTTTAACAATTTCATTGGTGAGACATTTCATTCATTTAATTTCATTTACTTTGTCCATAAAAGTACAAATTAAGTCATAGATAAAATAAGTGAATGAAAAGTTCTTCTATTTTCAAGTGATTTCAGATATATATATTTTCTACGAAATGTTTAATCAATTAATCATCCATAGCCATAGTTTGGTTAAACATCTCAATAAAAGTGAAATAAAATATTGAATTCTTCTATGAGTGCGCAAAATTTATTGGCCTTAAAGCAAAACCTGCAAAGTCACATAAGTGTGCTTGCCAAAAGTTTACAGATCGTTATTTTTAAATGTGAAAGACAAATATCATAGTTGGTATAAATAGCTGCCCAAGCGAGGGCCCACTTGAACGAAAACTCAACTCTGATGCCATACAGAGGAAAAATAGAGAGGGCAAAATAAAAACCGAACAGGGGAAAAGAAGGGCATTCGATTTGAGGATGATGACTAAACGGTGACTAATTATATTGCTTTAACCAACTCAAGCTGCTAATAAAATTCACCAGTTGCGTAATATTTAAACCTGCTATATCTGTATAGAAAAAACGTGAGAGGCCAGGCATCTGAATTTAAGCCCGATGGTAGCAGGGCAGCTAAGGAGAAGGGTTCTGAGGTCTTTCCCCCTCATTTCCCAGTTAGCTTCTACAGAAAGGACTTAAGGCAAGCATTGCATTAATACCTAACGGACAATGTCCGGTAAAAATATCCCCAAATTTAAGAGCTGCGGCTTTGTTAGCGTCAAAAGTCCCCTCGAGCAGCCACGATCTACCTGCAAATAGAGGGGTCTTACGATTTTGCTCGTCTACGCACTAACCTAGCGCTCGTTGAGCTGTTTCCAGAAGAACCCCACAGGCTCTCAAGGGAAACCCAACTGCTTGATTTCGCTGTAAAACCATCTCGAGAGTCCCCTTTCTAGTCAGCTCATCAGCCCAGGAGTTTCCCGCTATACCTCTGTGGCCGGGGGCCCAAATGAGCCTAATATCGAAGTATGTAATGCAATCGAGAGAGAAGTCAGGCATTCGCCGACTAATTTCGAGCACACAAGCAATGAGCCCAAGGCCCTTATTTTTGCTTGGCTGTCTGTCATGAAATATATGGGAGTAATCCTTGATAAAAACTTGACCTGGAAAAATCACTTATCATACATCACAAACAAAGCCTTGAGAGCGTATGCCAAAGGCTTTACGGTAAAGCATGGGGTATGCAGCCAAAGATAACGGCATGGTCTTATAAGACAATAATACTGCCAATGATCACCTATGTCTCTCTGGTATGGTGGCCAAAAATAGACCAAGCCAAGACTCAGACAACACTTAACAAGGTATAGCCTGCCCCACAGCGGCTTTAGGAATGGTCACTTGCCTCCTTCCACTCTATCTTGTAGCCAAAGGGTCAGCAGTCAGTGCAGCCCTAAGGCTTCTTAATCTATTCCATATCAAAGAAGGCATTCTTACAGGACATGTGAGAATTCTGGGTTCAATCCTGAACTCTCCGTGCCTGACAGTCCATGACAAGATGGAAAGGAAACTAGAATTCTCCAAGAACTTCAAAGTGGTCATTAGTAACCGCTCAGTGTGGATAAACAACGAAAATCCGTGAAACAGGGCGCCCAGGTGTGGTTTACTGATGGGTCCAAAATGGAATACGGTAGTGCAGGGGCTGGAATTGTCAGATCACATTTCAAAAAAGCAATTTCAGTGGGAAAAACCACTTCCATTTTCTAGGCGGATGTCCACGCCTTCCAGATGAGTGCCAGAGAATGTCTCCAGAGAGGCACGCGCGGTGCTAGTATTAACATTCTCTCTGATAATCAAGCAGGTCTAAAATTGCTGGATAGCTTCTCATTTCAATCAAGGTTGATCTGGGAATGTTTTAAAATCCTCCCTATCCTATTCTCCCACCCTAGTATCAAGAAGCTTTGTTACCTTGATGTGGGTTTCGGAACATGAAGGGCACGAAGGGTATTAAATTCTGGACACTTTAGCGAAAAAGGGGACAAACACTCCCTTCATAGGTCCTGAACCTTTCTACGGTTTAAATAACAGCTTCGCAAATGCCTTTCTACATGAGCAGGAACAACGCGGCCTAATCGATTACTGGCGAGCCCAATCGGGCATGCGGCAATCGAAAAGACTCATGGATCCAGAAGGGATAAGGGCAGAAGCAGGTCCTTAACCTAAGCAAGAAGGACATAAAACTTTACACTGAACTACTAACAGGGTACTGTAAACTTAATTATCACAAGGAAAAGATAGGTGTGACAGAAAACTATTCCTGCAGACTCTGCAAAGAGGCACAAGAAACGGCCAGCAGTGGCAGGACGCAAACTAAACTACCTGGAAAATGGGACTATAAATTCAAATTCAAATTCAGTTTAGGATTTATTAGCAGGCTAAAACTGTTTGAGTAGGCTACATAGTTGCACAATAGATCTCTTCAGATCGCAGTGCACAAACAGCCAATCATAAAAATATTAATGGGATAAACTCTAAGTTTCTAATGATACAAGAGTGCCCGTCGCTAAAGTTTAGCCTGTGACTCAAACCCCTCAATCTGATTCCGGCGCGTGCAGTGGCATGGTGTCATATAAAAAATAGAACATAAACAAAACTTAAATCGAAACTAAAATAAAAAATTGAAAAGTGAAAATTTGTATTATTCTTTTGGTGTTGAAGGTAAAACCATTTGCGGAATGCGGAGGAAAGTTTCCAGATTTGTTCGAAATGCGCCTAATCAGGTGATAAACCAATTGTGCTCTTCTTTTCCAGACAACCACTTGCAGCTTTTCTTTGCATCTTAGTTACCACATATGTTTGTATCTTTTAAATGCAAAAAATATTACATAGCTCTGTAGCGTGAGTTGCGATTTCTCTCATGTCATATCTTACCCAACAAAAAGCAAATGTACGACGTTGCGTTGAAATCAAAGTAATAATTCAAAGTTAAACAAATTAAGTAAATAATGTCGTCATTCATGTTTCCATTGAGACATTCGCTACACCTACTCCTCTAGCCCACAGCGGGTACTTGCAACCCACCACGTAAATAAAGCATAAAACGAAGAAGCGTTAAAAATCAGTTTTCACTTGAGAACCAAGCAATGACATAAAATTATATGCATATATGTCTGTATGACGTTTTACAAGTAGTCCAAACAGATATAAATATACTTGTGTGAGTGGGTGATGAATTCATGCTGAATATGAGCGAAAAAAGAGTGCGAAGTGTGAGAGGAGGGGAAACAGTGCGAGTACAAGCAATAGCAGGGGTGTAAAAAAGTTATGATTTAATTTCGTGAATTTATAACGTCACCCAGACAATTTTTATTTATACTTGTTTACTTACATATACATATGCATATACTCATAGGTATACATACAAGTATAATATCTATAACTCATATGCATATTTATAAACGCAAACATCGCAGCCTTGGTAATTGGGACTCTACCCGAGGATGTCAAGGCGCTCACGGACACCTGCAACTAAAGTAATGACACGAATAAATACACCCATCCGAATGTGCGTTTGTATATACCGACATATGTAGGTGCATACTCTCAAGTGGAGACATGCAATTCTATAATAAATGTTTGTTAAAAATGTGTGCATGTATAGTCATAAGCATATATATATGTATAAGGATATGTAGTGTGAGTGTATAAGCAGATGTGTGTGTATGTACTTACTTGCATGCATTTAGAAAGTATGTACTCTTTTGTACCTTAAGCAGAAGACACATTGCGTTGCGTGAATGTAGAAACTTGTTTGTGACATTTTTTTCTTTTATGTAAGAAATGAAATATGCACTCTATAATACGTACATATATGCTTGTACATCATATGTGTGTATGTATATATAATATATACAATAATGTGAATAAATTTACAGGTCTTTGTCAACAATATAAATCAAGTCTAATATTTGCTAGAGAAGGCACACAATCTATGTGTGTGTGGGTATGTGTATTCACATACTGATATACATATATAGAAGTATATACATTAGGATGGCCCACAAACGAATGTATACAAAAATGTTGAGGACCTTTCCGAGCGCGGTTTGAAGCGAGTGACACCAAAAAGTACGATAAAGTGATGGTCCAATTTTTTAAGCGCGACCCTTCTTTGCGACTACGCCAAGCACGCACAATTCTTACTAAAAAGGGAATAGATGTGAGTATCAACTATATCGAACGTCGACTGAAGGAGGCGAACATATCCTACCGTCCCACATCATCGAAACCACTGCTCTCAGAAAAACACATTGAGAAACAACAAAACAAGAAAATGGCGTCACAATACTGGACAGGCCTTCCCAGTCCCTAGAAGCCAACCCCATTGAAAATGTGTGGGGAACTTTGAAAACGCATCTTGCCGGAAGATCAGTCCATGATTTAAAGCAACAAAGAAGATGTCAGGCTATATTCGACAACAATGGAGACTCCATGGCTTATTGAGTAATTGCGACTCGTAGTTTTGTACATACTTTCAAGCGAAAAAAAATTTTAGTTATATATAATATCTTTTATACTTCATGAGTAATCGCGGTTCCTTTTTTCTTACACAGACTATATAATACTTTTTAATGAAGTTAATTTTATTTATTTATGTAAATATTAAAAAATAACATTTTTAATTTTCATTCGAAATGGTCACCATTTGCTTTTACACAAGCCTTCAAACTATTAGGTCATTCACCTATTGCAGCACGCAAGGTTTCCATGGATATTGATGTCACTGCTCGAACCAAAGATTGTTTGCGACTTTCCAAATTTCTGTGAGGTCTTCGACAGGTCATGTTCTCCAATTCTGACCACAAACCGTAGTCTAGTTAATACAGATCTTGACTTCCACACGGCCAACCATCTGCGGTTATGAACCCAGGAATATTGTTTTTCAGTCACTGCTGGGTGGTCTTTGCCTTCTTTCTGGAAGATCCGACGCTCTCCATTGAAAAGAGTATTACTCAACTGCTTCACCACACCCTTTAAGACATCCTTCTTGAATACATTTGCCATGGTCTTATCCCCTGTTTCGTAGATATGAAAAAGTGTAATGCCTTTACAGGACACTCCTCACCAAACCACTGCGAAGGCTGGATGGTGAGCACGCTGAACATTTGGAACAACATGTTTTTCGTCTTTGGAAGGTTTAATATCGATTTTGTTATTTTGCTTATTAAAAACCTTCAGCAATGAAAGTTTTCTCATGTGTGAAAAGAATATTTTCATGGCCGTTGGCCGCGTGTCACCTGTCAAGTCTAATTTTCCACAAGCGCGTTGTCAAAAGATGACCAGTTGAGCGGCGGAAGTCTTTCATGTGGAGATAACCTTTAATTAGTCTTAACATGGACCTAGCCGATGCATCAATTTCCCTGGGCATGATTTTCTGCTTTCCAAGGGGATTTCTGCGAATTCTTTCCCGAGCGGCTTTTTGGCTGCACTGGTTCGAGCCACATGAGACGACCACTTCTTTTTCTGTTTGTCACTTCAGACGTTTGGGAGAAACAGTTGATTGTGTTTTAAGCAAACATTCTCGAAATATTAAGAATTTTCAGCAATTCGTAAATCTCACTTGCACTTTTACCACACTTTTGTAATGCAAAGCGATTTTCCTCAGCTCCCCACTCCATTGTTAACAAGCAGAATTTGCTACGAATCTGATTATAATTTATAAGTAGAAAATACATTCAAAAATAAACAAAAACAACGGACCTTTTTTCTCCGAATTTGATCTCACCGTATGCATTGTAGAATTTGTGACAAGACTAACAACGATCTGCATCATATAAAAAAGTGAATTTTTCGGCTGGGAATTCAATGGTAATTTTTTAAGCGTTTGTGGCACTGGTAAATCTTGTATATAAAATTGAATTTCTACGTGTGTGTGTGTGTCTTTTATAGGCGTCCAAAGTATGCGATATTTATAAAAGCTTTGTAGTAGATTCATTTGTTCCCTGAGCACAATATGGGTCACATACAACTTTGGAGAAGTGTGTGGTGCCACGCCTGCAGGGAAGTAAAAATTTTAATTCCTCATATCTCCTAAAGTAATTGTTCCAGATGAATGATTTTTGGATATAAGTAAGAAAAAGCACACAAATAGTTAGAAAATCTCCTATTTCACCAAAAATATTTGACGTAGTTATACAATATTTGGTGTGTAGATTATAAATACGAGGTTATCAATTAATATCAGAGAAAGGGACGAGGCCATGCTCCTATTTGAGAGAATATTACTAAAGGGTTTTTCAATAAGATGTGCTATTGCCGGCACGTAGTGCCGCCTTATTGAAAATAAACGCTGTCCAGATCAATGCCATCCAATTTCGGCCATAAAAAATCGTTCATCATCTCTCGATAGCGCAATCCATTCACCGTAACTCTTTCTCTAGCTTTATTTTCGAAAAAGTAAGGTCCAATGACTCCGCCGGATCATAAACCGCACCAAACATCCACACGTTGAGGATAGAGAGGCTTTTGAACAATAACTCTTGGATTTTCTGAGCCCCAGATCCGACAATTTTGCTTCTTGACGAAGCCACCGAGGTAGAAATGGGCCTCATCACTCAAGATGATTTTTCGATGGAATTCCGGACCATTTTCATGCATTTCAACGACCCAGTCAGCAAAGACACGACGTCGTTGATGATCGGCCGGCTTGAGTTCTTGTGTTAATTGGACTTAATAAGCGTTAAGACCCAAATCTTTATGCAAAACACGGTGTAATGACGTTTGTGGAATGCCTAACTCCAAAGAACGACGAGGAATGGACAAACCTGGGTTTTCTTCGACACTTTCGGCTACAACAGCAATATTTTCGGCTGTTCTTGAGTGACGTGCATGGGTTTTATTCTTCACATCACTAACTTGTCCCAACAGCTCGAATTTTTTCACCAATTTCTGTATTGCGGTCCGAAAAGCTGCTTCACGATGACCCAAAAATGTTCGAGTTGCACGAACCGTCTCTGCAAAATTTTCACAATTTTTATAGAGAATTTTAATAATTTCAAAGCGTTGTTTAAGGGTGTATCGTTCCATTTTTATTAATGGCGTAGTTTCTACTTGTCAAACTGACATCTACAGAAATAGCGGGCTATTCAAAATAACACCTGTTATTGGAAAACCCTTTCGAGCCATTTCAGGCAGATGTATTATATTTGGCATACATATTCCTTGGGAGAAGTTGTAGCTAACTTTGAAGAAGAAGGTAGTGCCGCACCCCACTCAAGAAAATATTATACTAAACTTGTTATATCTCCGCCACTATTTGATACAGGCATACAATATTTGGTATACCTATACATCTTATAAAGGGTCTTTCAAAAGTGACGCCTAGTTGTCGGTAGTGAGTAGGTTTCTTTTTGAAGTGAAACTTCTTTTGTCTCGAAGGATGAAACGCTGTGAGGAGTAAAACCATAGCGTTTCATCTACATGTGACGCTACGCCAGCGCCATCTGTTAAAAGCGTGGCGTGGATGAAACGCTGTGAGGAGTAAAACTACGCTAAACTACGTAAAACTCACGCTATGCCAGCGCCATCTGTTAAAAGACTGGCGTGGCGTGTCGTCGTGAATGTAATGCGGTCGTTTATTATTGCATTCTTATCGAATGTAATTTGTAAATATGACATTTGATTGACGGCCGCCGTAGCCGAGTGGGTTGGTGCGTGATCACCATTCGGAATTCACAGAGAGGTCGTTGGTTCGAATCTCGGTGAAAGCAAAATTAATGAAAACATTTTTCTAATAGCGGTCGCCCCTCGGCAGGCAATGGCAAACCTCCGAGTGTATTTCTGCCATGAAAAAAATCTGCTCATAAACATATCATAAAACAAAATGAAATAAATGTATAAAAAAAAAAAAAAAAAAATTTTCTTGTGATTCGAACCAAGGATTTCGGATCGGAAGCCCACATTGCTAGCCGCTGGGCTATCGCGCTGTGCTGTCGCCGCAAAATAATGTATCATAAATCTGTTTACCATACCAAAGACCATACACTTTGCGAACGCATTTCGGTGGAAACAGTTGACAGTTATCCCAAACACAATATTATATTAGTAACGCGAGACGCGTCATAGAGTGTGTGTGTAGTTTTGAGCAAATCTTACAAACATATTTTGTTTTGTTGATTGATTTCTGTTAAATATGGCATCAAATCAACAAAAACGGAAACCGACAACAGGTGCTGAACGGCAACGTGAGTATTTGGAGCGTAAAAAATTAAGAGCTACTGTTGAACACCGTGACAGTGAATCCTCCGGTTGTACGATAAGTGATAATTTGTAGTACCAACAACAAGATGCGGAACTACCATTGATGCAGTATTTCATCGATACCTTGATAGATTAGAATGTAGATCATTTTTTACGTATTTCAGTTACCATAAAGCCCTTGTTTCATTTTTGGAAAACGAATCCAATAATGATAATGACAATGCCGAGAACCAAATGTAATTGAGTACAATAAATTCATTTCTTTTTATATTAAAATAAATAAATAATTCTGTTTAATAAAATTCCATTCCATGCTTTCCATGACTTCTGCATGCATTATATTGAAATAATAGTTAAATTATTGATTTGTTGATAAAAGAAGTTTCACTTCAATCGTGCGGGTTCCGTGAACTACCACACACTTTCTTTTTTTTTTAATCGTATGTACAATTTTACACGATAAAAATGCAGGTTAAAATGTTTGAAACTTATTATGAAATGGGCAACCTTTAAGAACAACATATTCCGAAACTCGTGATTTTTTTATGGAAATAATCGTCCGAATGAGTCGACAATTAAAAAGTTGGTGGAAAAGTTTCAAGAAACTGTTTCTATCGAGGATAGAAAAGAGACTGGCAGACCAAAAACTGGACATTCTGTTGAGATTATTGCTGCGTTATGGCAAAGTGTTGCCGAACAACCTTCAACATCGGTATCTGGACGTTCTCAGTAATTAGAGATTCATAAATCTTCTGTAAACGCGCATGAGCACGACATTTAAATTGTAAATATCTTTCACATATGGAAGAAAGAATCTTAATTTTTAATTATTTTATTTTAAAACAATATCTAGGCGCGTCTTTTAACATACCCTTTATATATGGGGGCACATTTTATTTATAGGGGAAAAACCAGAACCACGCCCCCATTTAAAACCAAAGCATTTGAGATTTCCTTTAAATCATACAAAACACAAAAGCCTAATACATTGATTATAATATTTGGGGCAAATATTACGAGTATAACATCGTGGAGAATCATGCCACGGAAGGCACCTTTTTTGCAAGTTATGATATATTATAACTTCGCTTAAAATGAAAATGACATTGACAACAGTGGAAGAAATTAAGTTTTTAATTGCACACATTGGCGCAGCAACGCAGCCAGGTACGCTAGTATTCAAGCGAAGCATAAGAAAAAAATTGTTTGGTACCACCCTCATCTACATGCATACACGCATGCATGTGCGTCGTTCATCACCCACAGGAGGCTTACAAAGTCGCAACATTGTAAAAAATATAATCTATGTATGTGCTTGTACTTACAGGTAACTCAAACCAATATGTGCATGTCTACACAAAAACATAAGAAACTCCTCTCTTTTAACGAATTCTGTTAAAGTGTAAAATGTGTAGAAGTACACGTATGCAGGTCATGCGCAGATACCTAAAAAACATACTTTTTGTTAAAGAAAATCGAGCTGGGAGGGGTTTTTAAATACTTCTTTTTGTGTTTAAATTCTGCTCTTTTTGTGTTTAGTAAAAGGTAGTTTTTCTTAAAAATGTCATTGGAACACACAAAGTTGAAACAAGAAGGATTGCACTTCGACCTTAAGCCTTAAAGCGTAATGTTATTTTACATACATAGATATTTTAAGGGTAATCTTCGATGTACTGATGTAGGTACATTTTTTCCAATTATTACAATTACAATTTTCTATTTCTTGTATGCAAAATTTAACTTAAGTTTGCCACATTAAGGTCAATAACAATAAACCTTAACAAGAGAGAAAAGATTTGTAAAATTACAAACTTTTCACAGCAACATATTTATTCTTACGTTGATTTTGAACCGTCTCTTTGGGCCTAAAAAAATGATAACTCACTAACTTTTGGTGATAAAAATGTATGAAATGTTTTGAGAACCCCAAAGTCACATATGACACCGATCTCTCAACTGCTCAACGCCATCTACAAAATTGTCAATCAAACGTTCCTTAAGAGACGAGCAAGCTGGGCTTCGCCTTCAGCGAAGCTGTGTTGACCAAGCCAACACACTTCGCATCATAGTAGAACAATCAGTTGAGTGACGCTCCCCGCTTTACATGTTGTTCGTTGACTTTAAGAAGGCCTTCGACACAATCAAACGAGACGCAATATCGTTGGCGTTGAGCAGAAAGGCTGTTCCCACTAAGATAATCATCCTCATCAAAGTCTCTTATGAAAACTCCGAACTGGCAGATCTTTGCAATGGCAATATTGGCAAGGTTGTCTCATGTCGCCTCTTTTCTTCGTTATCATCCTAAACGATGTAGTGAACCTATTGACCCTCACAAAAGAGGTATGATATGGATTTTCACCACACATCTTGAAGCCCTGGCATCTGTCTCCTCTCTCATAAATTCAGTGACATGCCAGCGAAGGCGGACAAACTAGTCACACTGGTACGCACAGTCGGACTGGAGGTTAACATCGTCAAGACCAAAGCCATGATAGTCAACCACAAGAAAGCAAGACATATAATGATTGACGGGCGCCCGGTGGAATTCGTCGAAAACTACCTCGACTGCACTATGACGGCAGACGGCGGATTAGATGAAGATGTGTGAAGTCAGTATTATTGTACGGAAGCAAAACATGGCTGGTCTCTAACACCACCACACAGGGGCTACAATCTTCCGTCCAAAAATGCTTCCGCATCATCTGTAGAATATTCTGAGGAAATCAACGAATGAGGAGCCCATCCTATGGCAAATTAAATGCAGAAAGACGCGATGGTTAGATCACACACTTAGAAAACCATCAGGTAGCACCACGAGAATGGCGCTGCACTGGACCACCCGCAAGGGAGCAGAGGCCTAAGCGTGGTAAGCCCAGAACCATGTACGATGTCTTGTCGGGGCCCTGTGCTCCCTAGTGGAGTGAACAAAGAAAACAAACGAAAACAACTCTAGGGCTTAAATGGAGATATTCTAATAATGTCCTAATAGAAGAATGCAGTAAATTCGGAGTTTTCTCTTAATTTAAACAACACAAAACTATTTTCAAAATTTAATAAGAAATTTTGGCATATTGATAATTCAAAATTTTTCAAAAGCGTGCAACATTTTTCAAACATTTTACAACTCTACTCTAACGAAAAACCAACCAACAGATGTTACATTTGTGGTTTCAAATCGTCTAATTTCAAAGGCAATGGACAGAAATGGCAAGTTTTGGAACTCACTGTCCCTCTCAGCAATCAAGTAAACCCAAAAACTCCAGGTGTCATGTTGTCGTAGAAAAACAAAGGCGTTAAATTTCGCCAATATTTTCACATATTTAAACTCAATTTTTGAGCATCTGCAGATTAAATCATGTTTTTCCTTAAAACACAAACCTTTTGTTCTTGCAATACTAAGAAAAAGCTGCAAGCCCCTAACACAAATCTATAGTAAAGTAATAACGAAATCAAGGACCCTCTCCGCTGTGCTTCTGCTGTCTAACGCACGAGAATTCTAACCAAAAGCACCACAAGCATACTTTGGTAAGAGAAAATGGATATGTTGCAAGACAGAATTCTATTTATCACCTCAGTTCCCAAGTGGCTTTTTCTTCCCCTTCTGGACTTATTTTCATTTAAACTCTGCATGCACTTGAAAAGGAACTCAATTTGTATCTAAGTAAGTAACGTCTGCACACACATTGGAAAACTTCAAAAGGAATATTAGCTTTTAAGTTTTTATATAACCTTTTCACAACAAACAGAAATACATACAAACATAAGAGTATGTTAAAATTAGTTTTACAAATGTATGCACACAGTTACTCGAAATATTAATCGAATAAAATCATAAAATCGTTAATAATGTTTTCAATCACGTTGCTTATGGGTCACACCCAGAGCGAAATAAAATCAACCATATTATTAAGGAATTGTTCAGAGGGAAAAAAGAGAAATACTATCAGTTAAAGAGAAAAAAATGGCACAAAGATTTTGCGAGAGTGATGACATGCAGCGCGAGACAGGTGCGAGTTGGCACCTCAACAGTGTGAATAAATTTGACTGTTGTTTTTCTTTAATAAAATTTTTTTTAATTACCAGAATTTTATTTCTTTAATTTTCAAAATGTTTTTCTATTAATATTCAAAATTTTTTCATATTTTCTTTCCTTTTTTTTTTTTGAATACTTATAATTTTTCATATTGTTACGCAAAAACCAAGAAAAGCAAATTCCAAACTTAAAAAAAATTAGAAAAATTCCATAAATTTTCATCACAATTCCAAGTTTTTAATTGATAATTTCTAGAAAAATGTTTAGTATTAGGCTAACTTAATTTTAGTATAATAAAATTCAAGTTTGAAGTTGCAAAAAAATCTTGTTGATTTTTTATAATTTTTTATAAAAATCATAAGTCAATTAAAAATAAACAACAGGTTATATCAGTTTTATATACATATTTGGTTCTAGGCTCCATTCAACGCAATAGGTACATCTGAATTTTCTTATCCGTATGCTTATAAAATGCTGTTAACGGCTGTTGTTCGTTCTCACTTAGAACAGCTTGTTACTATTTGGAGACCTTTAGAAAAGAGCGCTTTCAAAAAATATTTCTTAGGCAGTCATTACATTCCCTATGATTTAAGTTCCCTGTTTCATCCTATAATTCCCGCCTAAACCTAATTAATTTAGTATGTCGAGAAAAGAGAAGGGCAGACCTTTCACTTTCGTTTATTTTCAGTATTTTTAATGGCTTCATCGACTGCCCAGATTTGGCTTGTTTTTCTCTACATTTTTGTCTAGTCTGTAAGGTAATTTGTACTGTAGATTATTAAAATAAATAAATAAACAAATAATTGGCGCTTACACTCTTTTTGGGTCTTTGGCCGAGCTCGTTCTCCCAATTGAGGCTTGCATTTTGATATTTTCCACAAATGGAGGAACCTACTGTTTTTGCGGGCCTATTTCTTGGCAGAAATACAGTGTACACTTTTTATCAACTAGTTTTAGAACCTATGTACTTGACTAGTAGTCACGCACCAACCCATTCGGCTATGGTGGCCACTTATGGCAGTTGCATTCACATTTTCTAAAGCATCCAGCAGCTAAATTGAAAAAGATATTTTATGAAATAACGGCTGCAGGTGTTGCTCAAGTCAGAAGTGCTACACCACATCAATGTTTTTGCTCCATGCAAACTACAGTTCCGCAGTTTTTTTACGAGATGTAAAAGCAAGTCAGTGTGCCACTTTAACGCCACGGAATCCCACACTGAGGTGTATACGGAGTATTTGCAAAAACTGTTTCAATATTACATCTGGTAACCGAGAACTTCAATGAAAATGTGAACGTTTGTTCGCAACAGTAGACAAGATTTCAAGAACATACCAAGAAAAACAAATCTGCTCCTGACACAGTAGAAAAAAATTCTTCAGGAGCGTCAAGCACAAACTGCATGTAAGCGTCGATGCCAATATTCAAATATTTCATAAAAATACATCAATCGGAAGGATTCGAGGCACATACGAGTATTTCCCCCCTTTCAGATCTCTGTCACCAATAGAAGCCCCAGTAATTTTTTGAAGGACGTCATTGGCATGTATTGGCCTCTCGAATAAAAAAAGAAATAATTTCGTTAATAGCCCGTTTTTTTTTGTCGACACACTCTTTTTGGAAAATTCGATAATTTGAATTAAAGTTAATTGAAAACTTAGTAAAAATAAATTCATTTTAGGTTATGAAAAAAGTAATTGAGCATAAAATTGTTTTAAATGGAACTTCACTAATATTTTTGATTCCACATACAAATATATCTTCTCAACACAAATACTCGATCAATACGTTGAGTAACTGTAAATGTACGTACATATAAAAGTTGATATGTAAGCAATGGGTAGCTTTTGCAAGTGCAGCTCTAAGGAGATTTGCAATGAAGCCGTAAAAAGCAAGGAAGAGCTGATTAGATGACGCCTTTCAAGTTCGACTAAATTAAATAAAATGTCACCCTTTTCAATAATATGAAAACTTTAATTTCAAAAGCGAGCAAAGTTAAACCAGATCATACAATTTCAATAAGGAATAAAGGCCCTCTGATGTGATAATCAAATAGATACTTTTTTAGGCTTAATAAAACATTACGCATACATACAGACATACATCAATGAGGTGTAAATATTACAAGGTGCAATATTGCAGCAAAAAACTGTAATTCAGTTTTATATAAATATTTGATATTTCACGTGGAATTCATGCATGTAGTTGATACACACAAATTAAGTTTGAGGTAAAAATAATAAGAGGATACTTCGATGTGCAACACTCTATTAATTTGGGAAACGTTTTTGACATCTACGCTATCGACTATACACCTAAATGAGCGTTGTCCAAAGTGAGAAGCCGAACTCTGGGTAACCACATCAATGTATTCAGCTTAAGAGCTTATCAAGAGCTTCAGCATCTGTCCACCGTTGGATGAAGTTGTAAGGTGGCGTCTACCTCACAGTAAAAGGCCCGCTAAATAAGCATATTGTTAAATAAAACATCTCGGAAACTAATTACATTTTGAGACTAGCCAGACAGGAATGATGATACAAACCCTTCGAACCTTCCGATGAAAACATCCCCCCATCCTTTCGTTAACAATCACGGGAAACGTTTTAAAATTTATGAGGATACACCTAAAATGCTCATGGCTAATGGAGAAGGTGCATCAGCCAGGCTGATATTACTTCCACTCAAGTGAAATGATGAACGCGGAAAGTTAAAGGAACTAACGAGCACAAATTTGGTGCGGTAGAAGAGACACTCCGTCACCAAGTACTTTCACTCACTCCAGTGAACGGCCGTTTCGCTACTTGCTGCATCAAAAAATGATTTTCCAACATCTCGCTCATTTGCGCATACACGTTTTTTCTATCTAGCTTTACGACGAAAGATCGGCTTAAAACTGCCTGGCGCAAATTTATAAGTATGACCACTCTTTCTTGACAATACCAAAATCGTCATTGATAACTTCAACCCAATAATGAACACAAATGGACTCTTCAATTTCATAATTGTATTGCTCAAACTTCCTAGATGAAACTTTCGCTAACCAACTTCGCGGAATTTCGCATCAAAAAAAGATCCATCAAGCTATATGATCGCCTTATGATCAACGAGCTGAGAACCTCAGCAATCATTTTACGATAACGAATGGGGCACAACTCCAGCGTACGTTTCGAAACCCTGGCATTCATTTGAATCACTATCTTTTCGTATAGAGATTCGCACATGAGTCGGGGCGGTATTAATTGATAGTCTAATATCAGACGAAAAACTCGATGTCGAAAAACTACAGTCACTGCAGACAGCCTGCTGATTTGCCACGCGGCTCTCCATCAAGCTCTCAAAAATATAGCCCAAAAAAACACAATTCTCCTCCGCTGAACGGCCGAAATAAGCAACATGTAATACTTGTTTTTTCTTTTTTTTTTAAGTTTTAATCGGTATCAGTCGAGCAGAGAGAAAAAATTACTTTGATGACGAACAACAATGCCTTAAGGCGTTACACAACACAAAACAGGTGCATCAATATTTTTAAATACAAAAAAGGAGAGTAATAGAATCAGAATGAAGAGACAATGTTGGATTGGTAAATTGAGAAGAATAACGAAGAGGTATCTAGTCGCATGGGCGGCCGCCGTAGCCGAATGGGTTGGTGCGTGATTACCATTCGGAATTCACAGAGATGTCGTTGGTTCGAATCTCGGTGAAAGCAAAATTAATAAAAACATTTTTCTAATAGCGGTCGCCCCTCGGCAGACAATGGCAAACCTTCGAGTGTATTTCTGCCATGAAAAAGCTCCTCATAAGAATATCTGCCGTTCGGAGTCGGCTTGAAACTGTAGGTCCCTCCATTTGTGGAACAACATCAACACGCACACCACAAATAGGAGGAGGATCTCGGCCAAACACCTAACAGAAGTGTACGCGCCAATTATTTATTTTTTTTTTTATTTTTATCTAGTCGCATGATCACAGCGATCATTTGATGAACGTTTGCCTCAAGCAGACCGACGCTTCAAATTACTCGTACACAACTAGGAGCACTCCGTCACTGGCATGGCATATAATGTCGTCTTGTTGAAACCGCAGCCCGGATATATCGATGTTGTCGAATTCTGCCCACGGCAAATCGGTTAACACCGCTCTATACGGAGAATCACTAACAACAACGCCATATATATTTGTGTTACTATATGTGGTTTTCTTTGTGTTGATATGTAGGTCGAACGCTTCGCTAAATTGGTTAACTGGTAACTATTCATATAGTCCTGCTAATATAAACTATCGGCTATATATTATATAATTGGCGTTTACACTCTTTTTGGGTGTTTGGTCGAGCTCCTCCTTCTATTTGTGGTGTGCGTCTTGATGTTGTTCCCGAAATGCTTATAAGATTTATAATTTTACAAGTTTTGACAACCTCTTTTTTTTGGTTGAATGCTCAGTAGATTTTTATAAAAGTACGTTATAGCTTATTGTCTATAAAATTCATATAAAACCAATTTTCAAATGTTATGTAAAATTAAAATTGTATCAAATTTTGGTACAATAAAGTCTTCAAATTTGTCTTAAATAAAATGAATTTTTCCCTACAAAAAATGGCATGCCTTTCTTATATAAAGAAAATGCGCAACACCGTCGAAGAAAAAATTACAAAAAATCAAGGAAATTTTTTAGCAACTTCGGAATTACAACTTATCGAAATCAAATAAGGTATAAAACTGCTGCTAAAAATCTTACCAGATATTCTTATCAACCACACTGGAATTGTATGAAATTTGAAGAATTTGTCTAGTTTTTGTATGGGCAATGACATATGTTTTTATAGAAGACATATTCTTAATAAAAGGGAAAATAGTTAAATTTTATATCAAGATCCATTTCACTACGCACTAAATGTTCCCAAGTTAGTGTTAGTTATAATATTCTTTAACTCCATGGGGAGCATAGGGATTGTTGTCCTCGAAGGATTGTCATCTTGCCGCTATAAGTAAGTCCAATGATCGTGAGAGCGCACCGGTGTCGCTTAGCTACTGGTAGGGTCTCCCAAGCCGGTAAGGTCGATGGTGAGCAACGAAGCCAGAAACAATCCACGTATTAGCGTCTGGCTACAAGTTAGTGGCGACTATAGCGGACGTGCACCTTACATCAAGCGTCTTACGATATAAACGGGTTAATACGGTCTATCTATCTTCCTGGCAAATGGCAGTGTACAATTAAAGGCCTATTCCATCTTTTAATTCATTAACTTAGTAGTCTGCAAGAATCTTAATAGGTGAATTCTCGCGATTTTAGCCTAGTTTAGCAAAGTGCGCCAGGCGTTTCTTTCGCGTACTAACCGGCGCCAATTGGACACACCAAGTGAAGCCAAGTCCTTCTCCACCTGATCTTTCCAACGCAGAGGAGACCTTCCTCTACTACCACCGGCTGCTATCGCATCGAATACTTTCAGAGCCGCAGCGTTTGTACGCCTTCGGACGACACGACCCAGCCAACGAAGCCGCTGGATCTTTATTTGCTGCGCTATGTCTATGTCGTCGTAAAGCTCGTAGAGCTCATCGTTCCATCTCCTACTATACTCGCCATCGCTAATGTGCAATGGTCCAAAAATCTTGCGCAGAATCTTTCTCTTAAAACACTTCATTGGATGTTGTCATTGTCCAAGCTTTTGCGCCATACAATAGGACGTGAACGATGAGAGCCTTATAAAGCGAGAGTTTTGTTCGTCGAGAGAGGACTTTACAACTCAATTGTCTACTTAGTCCAAAGCAGCACTTATTGGAGATTCTACGTTGGATTTCGAGGCAATTGTATCGGTATTAATGCTGGTTCCTAGACAAACGAAGTATCTTATAACCGCGAAATCATAACTGTCAACCGTAACGTGGGTGCGAATACGCGAGTGCGCCGACTTTTTTTTTTTTGTAATGGCAGTCCTTCGTTCTGTCCTCGTTCACTAGCAGTCGGCATATGTCAAGAATTGTACGCGCTTATAAAAAATTGTGCCTGAGCGATAAAGTTCCGTGGCTCGCACATGTGGCTCCAACATCAGGTTATCTGAAAGCTTGTTTGGTATCAAATGGCTCGGAGAGGTACTTTCTAATTCTGACGGTCGTACTGCATAGCCATACGAGCATTAGTTGTGCGGGGATACCAAATTCAGATATCGCGGCATATAGGGAACTCCTTCGTACTGTCGTATGGAACTTTAAAATCGCCAAGTAGACGAGTTACAATAAATAAATAATAAATAAATAAACCGTCAGTCCTTAAGGATGTGTGGATTGTGTGTGGATTGTGTTTGCTCCAGGAGTGGCAATTTTCCTGAAACGAAAATGGGAAATGAGTCGAAATCTCGATAATATTTCGCTATCATTTCCACTTGCTTACATGCAAACCTTACTAAATATTTTAACAGCTGAATTTTATTGGTAACTTTGTTAGCTGCAGAAAAACAACAAATATAAAACCGATCATTGCTATCTGGTCACCCTTTATTACGCTTTGTATGACTGCTACCAGATAGTACGAGTTTATTTTGCGTTATTTGACAATCCGCATGTTTAGCTGTGCATCTCGTTGTCATGCCATTTGAATCTGCACTTCTTTACATTATTTTAGAGCTCGTTATGTTAGATTTGTTGTCTTTCTTTGGCTTTTCATTCTAGGTCAAATTGATGGATATTCTGCTTCTTTGTTGTAAGTAGTTGCACTGGTTGTTGGCACTTCTTTATTAACTCCATAAAGAGATGTTTGCAGACAATATTTTATGTTGGCGCAGCGGAAGCCACAGCTGCATAGCAACAACTATTTACTTAGCGGCAACAAAGTTGAGATGAGATGAGACATTGTCGCTGCATATCAGCTGCTACAACAGCAACAGCTTTGTCAACACATTTACCATGTTTGTCAACGCATCTATCAAATTCCCCTATATTTTAGCACACAAACTAACTGACACATGCACACACTCATTCACATACACAAGCACTCGCATATACATATGAATATTTTTATGCAAACTGACAGATCGTCACAAAGCCAAAGTCGTTGCAACATTTGCTTATAGTGTTTTGCTTGAAGGGTGCAAGTGGTGGAAAAGTGTTTAGCAAAGGATGCACACTTTCCAAGCACATCACTACCTCTCCATGCCGCTTGCTCTGCATGAAGCACAATGATAGTATATACGAGTCGGCATGCCACATTAGCACTACCATGGTAGTAGAGGTGTGTTTGTATGTTTTGGTTTCAAAGTTTTTGCAAGGACACTTTTACGTTGTTGAAGTAAATTTCATACGTGCGTTTGTGTGGGTATTCGTGGACGTGGGCATGTTGGTAACAGTGTGTCCATTGTATGCAAGCGTGCGAATGTAAGGCTTTTATTTGTGGTAAATTTTAAGAATGCACTCGCCACATCAAACGAGCTTTTATCCACTTACATGTGTCAGTGGATGCTCATGCATACATTTATAATGCGCACAAGCACATGCCCATAACTACTTAGTATATGTATATGTCTAATGCAATACATAAAAATAGATGTGCATGTATGCTCCAAAATGCGTACGCATACACCTGTGTGCATAATAATAGCAGCGCATCATATTAAAAATTGTGACTATTTATTTATTTTTTATTTCATTTTTTTTTATACATATATATTAGTTGCGCTCACACTCTGCTTGCGTCTTGGTGGTGGAGGAACCTACAGTTTTATACCGATCGTGAACGGCAGATATTTTTTATGAGGAGCTTTTTCATGGCAAAAATGCACTCGGAGGTTTGCCGTTGTCTGCTGAGTGGTGGCCGCTATTATACAAAGCTTTTTTCTATCATTTTGGTATTTCATGCACGAAGCTACGCACTTCCGGATGGTGATCACACACTAATCCATTAGGCTACGGCCTACGGATTATAATACCACAAAAGTCACATAACTCACAGTTTCACATTTCATTCAAATTGCAAAGCTTTTAATGAGATTATTACAGATGGCGGATGACGGTAGGAGTAGGAGCGGCTGTTTTCTGCCCGAGGTTTGATCTCCAAAAGTATTTCAGAGTTCCTAATCACTATAGCATATTTCAAACTGAGATCTATGCTGCAACCAAAGCAGCTGAGTTAGCGTTGGAATTTACTCCCCTCACCACTCGCACGAGCATCCTTATCTATTAAAGCATTAGTCATTACCTAGCCCGGAATGCGTCTAACTCTGTAAATCCAAAATGGACGAGCTCTGCGAGAACAGACAGGTAAAAATTTACCAAGTACCAGAGTATAAGGGAACAGAGGGAAATTAGAGAGTTGACTGACTAGCTTGCTAAAGAGGCGCGCGCTCGACTGGGATGCGTACGACGAAGATAAATCTCTCACTCACAGTTCAGACGGAACTAAACGAGGAGCTAACTCTGGAAGCACAGTCTATATGGGAAGTCTCGATTTCCCACAGGATTGCGGAAATAATACTACGAACTTTCAACTCGAAAACAACCAACTTTATTATATCACTCTCAAGGAGGGAATGCAAAATATTGATCGGATTACTGACGGGACATTGTCCTACTCCATATCACGCAGCTAAAAAATGATTGGTTCAGAACGACGCGTGTAACTTAAGTGAAGAGGAAACGGGTACGTTAGAACACCGCTTTGGCACTGCCCTGCTCTAAGCAGAAGTCGGTCCAACTGCCTGGGATCGGTATATGTTACTTTTCATCTCTGAATATTGTTGTCATCTGATGGCAAAAGTTTAAACTTTTTATTAAAACTCGCCAAAACATGTATCACGAACCATGTTTAACACGACTCCAGCAGCAGTGGTAACACTACGGATCCTTGTGGTATACGTGAGATCTATTCAGATCAGCCAAATATAACTAACCTAACTTAATCAGATTATTTAAAAAAATGTTCGGGCTTTCAGTTTTGTACTCCCGTGAATTTTTCAAAATTTTTTCTTTTATATTTGAAAAACAATTTTTATAAAGAAAATGTTCAAAACCACCAGCAAACACAAATTGCCAAAAATCAACGCGATTTTAGATATACTTCTAATTTGCATTTAAATTCAAAGGCTATAAAATTCCGTACTCGAAACTTTCCTAAAAATTTGAATTAAAAAGTTTTGATGAAAATTTGTTGATTTTTTTAATTATTTTACAAAGTTTGAATTTTTCTATTACGTGATTTTTCTTGTTGCTTATAAGATTCATTTTTATAAATTTTATTTTATAATCAAACAGAAAATAAATAGTTGGTCGAAACGTGGCGACGAATATGGTCTTAGCAACCCAAAAACATTTATTTGAATTTTTTTAAATTTTTCCGGAAAATATTTTTATGTATTTAGATAATTAGAGGATGATTTCACCCACATTTCACATTGATAAGGTGGGTTGGAAATTTGAATTTTTGCCGTGATGTGAGTTGATTAGAGCTAGCATAAAATTGTCATACCAAATTTGAATGTATTAATTTTTTTGTTTTTAAAGTTATTCTGAATTTTTATAAAGGGCATTCAAGAGTGTGTTTTGATATAATAATTAATTTCGGGCCTAGACAATCTCTTGCCAAACCATTTTGGAGCATTAAAAAAATGTATATTATTAAAATTTATCAATAATTTTATCATTGAACGAAATTCGTCGAAATATCCCCACTGTGGAACGCTGCTATTATTAAGAACGCAGCTGTACATACACCTTTTGTCCCTGAGTTGCTTAAAAGTTTTTGCGTGCATGCAGTAGGTGTTTTATTCAAATGTGCATATGTCTGTAGGTATGCGTGCCTTCATATGTTTAATGATTTTACGAGCTCTTACTTGTCCACTAAGGGGCTTCGTTGTGGAGAATTGTAACTGAAAACAAATAAAACACTTAACCAAATGCATTTCAGAACTATGTGCGCACATAAATTTGCACATACATACACACACATACTAATATGGCGCTTGCAGCGAGACTAAATTCACATCAAATTATGATGCGAATGCGCTCCAACACGAGACGTTTTAATAAAAGCGTAAAAATTAACTAAATAACGTAATTTGAAAAGCCAAAACTGCAAAAAGAACTCATATAAACAAAATTCAACGACAACTGTATTCGTCTTGCACTGGCCATTATGAAATATATTTAAAGCCTTCCTAATTAATTGTTGAAAAATGTACTTTTTGTTAGCAAGCCAAGGGTTGATTAATATCCGAAAAAAAAAGTTTTGCGAGCTGAATAATTAAACTCCAGAGAATATCTTCTGCGAGTGTGCACATCTCACAAGACAAAGATACACTCACTTAGGTGGCGTGTCTCTAAAAATATCACTGATGAGGCACAAGCCTGAGGAAGTGCTCAATTTCAATAGAAATCTCCAATTATAGGCTCACGGTGCACAGTGGACCACATCGGGGTTGCAGCGTATTATGGCGCAATAAAATTATTAAACTTTTCTTTATTTCCTATTCATATTTGAATGTAAGCGATTATACTTTAAAAATAATATATAATATAAATAATTTTTTTTTTTTGTCCGTCCAAGGAACGGACGAAAACCCCACTTTGACCCATTTAGAGTGCTCCAATCGAGTCCAAATGTATGACCGACCCCCACTAACTTTGGACGGCCGATCCACCCATGCCAGTGGCACACCCCCTGGAACTCCCCTGGGGGGTTCCCCATGCAATCATTTCAAAATATCACCATTTTTGGCTTTTACATGAGAAAAGAAACTAAAAAGTTCGACCCAAATTGGGGGACATCAGAATTCGTTTTAGAGGTATGGTTCCTTCGGCAAAGTTTTTTATTTTGATCCCTAGAATATGATTTTCACAGAGCAATGGGCGATTTTTTTGCCTCCCCACAAAAGACATTAAAAGTTCGACCCAAATTGGGGGGCATCAGAATTCGTTTTAGAGGTATGGTTCCTTCGGCAAAGTTTCTTATTTTGATCCCTAGAATACCTATGATTTTCACAGAGCAATGGGCGATTTTTTCACTTCCCCACAAATCGACCCGGCCTAGTATGCAGCCTTGTCACGACACCTTTTGATATGTGTCTTCAGCGCTGTCTCTATCAACTATAATATGAACTGTGTGATGATAATATAAATAAATAAGAATAATAACTTAAATATAAATTATAAAATACTATTTTTGTAAAGTCTAAAAAGAGAAATCAAAAAAATGAAACTCAGACATTCTTCGTATGCAGAAAACTCGAGTACCCACTTAATGTCAGGAAATTTCAATTGCAAACAAGCACCAGCTGTTTGAGATATGGTGCTCACAATCACCAACGTATCGTAGTCCCTTTCAAGGGGCAATCAGCTGACATGATTCTACGAAAACTATTAAAAATCCTACGATAAAATCTACTATAGTACGGAACGGTGGTGAGAACTCATTTACATGGCGCTCCCATTAGTTTCATCGTGTAAGCTGACACGAGCCTGTGTTTACGTTGGTGACTGTGAGCACCATTATTTCCATTCCGGTGGAAATACTCCACCTTTCTTAAACTTAACTTAGCCTGAGAGTAAGACATTGGTAGAAATACACTGGTGCAGATTTAATAATAAAAATAATGACAAACCATTCAAAAGCGAAGAAGTCAAAGAAGTATGGACACATATTTAGAGAGCAGAAATAAAGATACTTTAAATATTTAAAATATTAAAAGCAATATTTTTCTTTTCTTTTTAGAAACTGAATAAATCACTTAGGCACTCAGATTTTAATTCGTACATAAAATCACATACTTTGCGAGCACTGATTACAATGAAATGGTTCAGTTTGCATTTTACTTTTCTTATTACGCCATATGACAATACATAAAAATTAGAATATATGAGTAAATATGTGAAATATTTTTGAGTATAAAATTCTTTTGTTATTCTAAATAACAATTTTGCCTCGAGCATATTCAGTGGCAACAAATGCAAATTTGCATACAGTTTTTTATCTACATCCTTCCATTTTAGAGCCACACATACACGCACCACAAATCTATTAAACAATGAGTATATTTAAATGGAAATGCAAATGAGTATGAGTTTACGCATAAGTATTTAGTTAAGCCACACAATGAATCCCAGCTATATGTGGATGATAGTCGGTGGACTGTTGCGCAAAACGATGATGCCTGAACTATTCTGTTAAGGGGACCTGTAAACGGCCTTATTTTCCCTGGTTTTTATTCAAATTATTTAAATTAAGAAGTCAATATATTTTTTTTAAAATTGGCATACATTTTATTTATACATTAAAATAATAAAAAACTTTTTTTTATGTTAATCATTCAATTCTTCCAGGAAGGTCGCAGCGGGGCTTCTCAATCGGCGGGCATTGTAACATCGGCGTCAGTGACCTGAATACAAAAACCCAAACATTTTTTTGTTTACTAATGTCATAATTTCTATATGAATTCACAATAAAGGGGGGAAAAAAATTCGCGAAATAAAATGCTTAAAAAAAAAAGAATTTTGGGACGAATTTTCCTACTATTTTTGCTTCGAAAAAATTATTTTTTCGAAAAATTTTCGAAAACTTTAAACACGTAGAAAGTAATATCATAAAACAGATGTGTGCCAAATTTCAGGGAGATTGGTCAATAACTTTTTGAGTTACCGGGTACGCCAATTCGAAAAATGTAGTTTTGAGAAAAACGCGTCTAAAGTTTGAATACAACGTAACTATACCTCTCCCAGCGCTCGAACGCAAAGAATTGATTGACGATCTACAATATAAGAAATAAATATACTATAATATGCAATTTTATAACTTTTGCATTTTCATATTTTACGTTTTAAATCTTTGCATTAAATCGTTAGGCTGACATTTTTTTAATCTTGAAGAGTAGTTTATCATAGAAAGGTTATTTGCTCGGTTATTCGGATGAGTGACAAGTCGGTTGTTGTATCTCTGGCTGCACCTTTAGGTCACTGTGCAATATTTCGTTTCGTACAAACCATGGCGCATTGACACACAGGCGGAGCACCTTTGACTGAAATCTTTGCATAATTTCTAGATTTGATTTTGTAGCTGATAATTGAGCTCCATACGTCCATATCGGTTTCAGAATAGATTTGCAGATAAGCACCTTATCGTCTAGTGCATGTGCTGAATTGTAGCCGAATAATTTGCAAGTTGCTTTCACTTTAAAAATATGTGCTATCGCTCAGTAAGATGCCGGTCTAATGGAATACCTAAATATTTGGCATTATCTATTTGAGGTATTGGAACGCTGTTAAGAGATACGGCAGGACATGAGCCGTTTCGAAGTGTGAGTTTTATTTGCGCCGATTTGCTTTCGTTAGCTTTTATGCGCCATTTTTTTATCTAGTCGCTAACATTGTTAAGGTTTTCTTGTAAGTAATCAGAAGCAATTGAGGCAAGGGTACTCCTGGCCATGACGACAGTATCATTTGCCTACGTGGCTTTATATGTGTTCTTTAATAGTAGCAGGTCTGCCATGAACAAAGTGTACAAGACAGAGCCTAGAACACTTCCTTGTGGTACACCTGCTCTAATTGCGTGAAGGTTAGTGGTTTCGTTGTTTACTATAACAGTTGTGCGGTAAACCCTGCTTAAGCTTGTATAGCAGGCATGAAACTTTATCGAGGGCTTCCGTTATATCTAAAAATGCTGCTGTACAGTATTGCTTTTCTCAAGTACTTGTCTACCGTAATCATACACACTTAACACACAATTAACTTGCTCTATGGTGGAGTGATACTTAGGGAAACCAAATTGGTGGGCTGAGATGAGATTCCTTTGTGCAATTATTGGATTTATCCTTTTTAAAGCAGCTTTTCAAAAAGTTTAGAGGCAACAGGCAATAGACTTATTGACCTATAATTGGAGACCGCGCTCGGAGTCTCCCCTGGCTTTTATATAAGGATAATTTCAGTAACTTTCCACTGAGTTGGGAAATACTCTTGTCTGAACTCGCGTTAAATATTATGTAATGGTGAGGAAATTGTATCCACATATGAGCAGTTCTTTTAAAACTTTACTAGTTATTGGATCGTAAACTGGTGCCTTTTTGGTTTTAAGAGTTTTGGTTGCTGCGCATTTAACTTCTTTCCAAGAAGAATACTTGGAAAAATCATGTAGAATACCTCGTTTACATTTAACGCTTAATTTTATTTGTAACTTGCGCTCCAATTTGTGAAGAATCAAAAATTCAGACAGAGCGCTTCAATGCTTAATGTCTCGCTGCATTCAAAATTTTATATACAGAAATATCCCGTATTGGCCTCTATACATTTTTGTATATATTTTTAAAATGGGATTATGTAAAGGAAATATATATTTTGGAGGGCCGCTAGTACCTTTTAATCGTAACATTACTATTTATACTTTATAAGTAAATAAATATTTTTGTGAGCGACATTTTTTTTCTAAGTAAATGAAACCGATTTTTGGACTTTCCAGATCAAGATGCCCTTTAAACAATTAAACAAAATAAATAATTGGCGCGTACACTACTGTTAGGTATTTGGCTGAGCTCCTCCTCCTATTTGTGGCGTGCGTCTTGATGGTGTTCCACAAATGGAGGGGCCTACAGCTTTGAGCCTACTTTAAATGGCACATGATTTTTACGAGGAGCTTTTTCATATCAGAAATATGCTCGGAGGTTTGCCATTGCTTGAACTTATGCTCTCGCGAATGGTAGTCACGCACCAATTCATTCGACTATGGCAACCTTTGCACAACTAGCGCGCACTTTATTACTTACTTCTGAGGGTATACCTATCCAGTTATCTCCAACTTTTTTTTACCCTCTACTAAAGTTTTTATGTTCCGTTAAAAGTCGTTTTCATAAAATGAAACAATATGACTAAAAAATTTGTCCGAATGAAATGAAAGGTTAAGACAAATACAGTAAAGTTCCACTGGAGATATTTGCTCTCACTTAACAGGGCCCTTGTTTCGAGAAACCCCTCAAAAAACATAATTAGAACGTCGTTAGAGGATTAAAGTGTTCTAGAAAATTATTCTTCGAAAAATTTTACTAGTGGTACTCTCAGGCAAAACCTTTACTTCACCAACATAAAACTAAATATTTTATAATATTGCCGCTCATAATTCCTTAATATGCATATATGTATGTAAGTATGCACCACTGTAAGCCGCTGCACATCTTCACGAAGTAGATTGCTTGCGCTACGCCAATATTTTCAGCGCATCGCTAAGTAAAAATAAATATCCGTTTTAGTTTTTGCTCCACACATTTACCTACATAACATCTACTTATACATTACGATTATTTTTCTACAGCAGTACATTTCATCAACTGCAGTTCTGCACAAATATCCACGCTTACAATCTTTATATTCAGGTATGAGACAACCATCTTTGCTCATTGTCTGTCTATCTCAGCGCTGAATAAAAATGAATAATGTCAGTTGTGGCTTTTCAAATTCCAAGCTGCTTAAATTAAAAACACTATGCAGCTGAAAAGTTACAGTTTAAAGAATAAAATAAAATGTCGTATAAAGAAAAAGTCAACGCTGGAAAAATTCTTAGTATTCTCTCTCTCTTTCTTGTACAACCATTCACCATTCACCAGCAAAAGCAAAGCGCTTTGCGGGTCGCCAGCCAAAGCTATGCAGCAGCACAAAATGAATGGTAGAAAATTGTAATAACGAATTACGATTTACCGCAATTTTAACGACAGCTAGCCAGCCCTCCCACTATTGCTTTGTGGAAATTTGCGCGCGTGTGTGTGTGTATATGTTGACGGTGAAATCTTATTTAAAATCAAAATACATTAAAAGAGAAAATCCAAGTAAATGTAAAGCGGAAATTTCAAGTTATTAAAAATGTATTTTGTGTGTGGCATTGAATTTCCAACTGTCTTTGTTTGCCTGGCTTGCCAGTAAATCGAAATCTTTTGACGCTATTCTACAGCAACAATTGATGTAATGGGAAAAGTCAACTGATGAGAATCGGCAAAAAATCAGAAAACAACAGCTGAAACTTTACTCTGAGAGAGAAAAGTAGACAAAAGCAGAGCTTTCAAAAAATACGAGAAATGAACAAATGAAGAATTTTAATTAATCCAACATTGTGTGGACCGACGAAATTAATTCAGTGCTTCCTACCTACATACATAGACATACACGCATACATACATACATCCATCCAAGGGGACTATGTGGCGATAATTAGGCCGAAAGAGAATGTAAAAGCGTTGCTAGTGAGAATTCCCAATGAAATTCGTGCAATCAGCGAACTCGTGCGCAATATCAGGATTCAATACAAATAAACGGAGGCTCGATGTAATAGCTTTCAGCTCCATTAACATATTCACTTAAGTAATTGAGCTCACTAATCAACTAATTTGGTCCACAAATCGCAGCTAGCCGAATTGGCTCTCATTTTAATTGTGATCTGCTTAGAGCATTGATACATATGAACAACTGGGGATGTAAACTTATGTATGCATGTATGTATCAAAATAAGTATAAGTATATTGTATGAAAGGATTACCCGGAGGCTAAAATTAGACAGAATTTAGAATAAGGTTTTATGTATGGAAAGTTTATCTAAAATTTTTTTTATACTATTATTATTATTTGTTGAATCTAATATATTAATTAATCTTAATACTAACAATAAGGTTTCGAATCTTAACCTAAATTATATTTAGTACCTACAACTTCTTGAACCTACAGTTTATCTTATCGAATCAAAAACATAGATTTAGATTCCAACTGTAAATTTCGAGAATACAGCCCACGAAAAAATTATAGCACTTCAACATTTTGACAGATTTTGACAATTTACTTAGTTATTCTTTAATTTACGTTATTTTTTTTTTAAACGTAGTTCATTTTAAATAAAATTCATAAAAACTGGACAAATTCTTATCCCAATTTCATACTTTTTAACAACTTGAGTGCGTATTTGCATGTGGAACGGATTTAATTTTTGGTTGCTTGGAGTAGAACGAAAAAATAGTATATTTTACGTAAGAATTAATTTATTTCTAAAATATTAGCGGCATATTTTGTTAAGATGACATCAGGTAATTAGAATTGCAAAACAAAAAACATGTCATCCGCTCCTAGGGCAAAGAAGTGCATGCCATGTCCCAGTCTTCAAATATACCCAAGGGCCTAATATAAATTTCAAAAAAATCTAAGTACGCAGTTCAATAACCCATTCGATTTTTATTTAAAAAAGTGCAAGATTGAAGGGGTTCTCTTCGAATTTTGTTAAGCTTTTTCCATATAAAAAATTTTTGTGCATTTGTTTATACGAAGGAAATAATGAAACACCGTCAAGGAAAAAAATTATAAAAATTTAATGGAATATTTCAGCAGCCCCCATCTGGCACTTTATTATCCTAAAATATAGTGAGCTATAAAACTTTACACCAAATATTCTTCCGAAAATTCTAATTAAAACCCATAGAGTTATGATGAAAAGTTTGTGAAATTTCTCGAAATGTTATTATAAAGTTTGGATTTTAGATTTATAGAATTTTTGATAGAGAAATAAAACTGCTCAGGATATTTAGATGCATATTTAGTTCTAGACCTGTCCAAAGCGACCTCTATTTTAAGCAAAAAAATAAATTACAGTCCTCGAATTTTATCCTTGTCACTTGACTAATTTTGGATAAGCATAGTTGTAATACTCTCTTAAAAAGATGCTTTAATACTCTCTTCTGCAAAGAATCTATTGCACCGCATCCTTCACATACATATATATTCTTTATATAAATACACATTAGATTGAGAATAAGTTCGTAGTGTTTTTACCTTTTCTTTATTCAAACAAAAAACAATAATTACATCGATAAGTGAATCAGTGCTCGGTCGGTGCAAGGTTCCAATAATACGGCGGATACTGAAGGACCTCCCATTCTAATTCTTGGAGTGCGGCTTTGACGACTTGTACAAATGAGAGCCTGGCGTTGTCGGGAAATGCCTTCGATCAGGTATTTTTATTCGATAGCTGCGTTCACGCGGAGTAGCTGGGCAATGAAGATCTCCTTGCTGACCGTGGCAATCTGTTCGAGCATTTCCCAGTCCATCATGTCCTCCCTGTCCCACCAAACACTTATCAAGATCTTCTTTGAATGAAGATCCGGGTTGACTCTCGGTTTCGGCATATCTCCTAGAGCCACTCACTCCTTTGTTTGCTTCGTGTTGATGTATAGGCACCATTTCATATCTCCCGTGACGATTCGGTACAAATAGCGCTGTTTATGACCGCGTGTTGCTCGATGACGGTCAATATGCTGAGAAGTAATTTGAAGGCGACTTTTTTTGTTTTCTTCGTTGAGCTCGTGAGGCCCCCAGGTTCCCAATTTTTCGATAAATCCCATTGAATGAAGGTGATTGTGAATCGTTTTATGATCGCAGTTCAGTTTTTCTGTCAATTCACGACTCGTTTGGCGAGTGTTCTTCTTCAAAAGTGATTTGAGACGTTCTTCATCGAATTCAGAAGGTATTCCGCTGTTGGACGTGTCATCGACGTCAAAGTCACAATTTTTGAACTTTGCAAACCATTTCCGTGCTTTAGACTCTTACTTCTTCGGATGTACCCTAAACCTAACCTAGCCTACTAAATCCTTGAGTAAATAACAGGCATTATTTTAAAGTTTTATTCAGCCGATGAATGCTTTCTACCGCTGAACACTTTTTGATCTAGACGCTTAGTGGACTGCGCACTAAAAAAACTGTGTGGACTGCACTTTTCGTACTTGGTAGGAAGTTGGCTATTAGACTTATTTTCATTACAGTGAAGTGAAAGGGATTACCTCGAATGACTTCCGTAGCAATTTTTAAAACTTTCTACTAATTTAAAAAAATGTATTTCACTCACTCTTTTTGCTTAAATTTATAAATTTATAGCTCTTAAAACTTGATTTTAAAGGCTTGGAATAATGATTTTTACACATTCGCTAACAAACTTCAGTTCTCTCACAAATTCCAATTTCATATCTACGTTGTATCTATTCAGGTCTGTTCAACTCAAAGAACTTCAATCAATGCGACTTTTTTAAAGGTGCTTTTCGATTTCGATTATTTTTTTTTTAATTTCCAATATATTGCTTTTAGCGAAGCCATGCACTGGTGATCCCACAGATGCTGCTTCGCTATTGCTCCACGCCCAAATACTTAAGCCAATAAATTGTGGTTTTACTGATAGTGCGACACACATATACGTGCAATGAATGGGCGAACACATGCACAAATGTGCATACATGTGTGTATATATGTATATATGTATGCGTAGACGCCTGTGTACCCTGCAGTTTGCTGTTTTTATATTTTATCAATGCTATCAACTGATAGAAAGACTACTGTTTCGGTAGCCGTGGCCGAATGAGTTGGTGCGTAACTGCCATTCGGAATTCACAGCTGTCCTATTTCATTGTATCGCATTTAATTAACTATTAAAAAATATCAATAATTTTGTTTTAGCTTTAGGAAGATTGAAAATATGAGCGTTAAAGTAAAGGAATATTTTTGAAAAAGGGGCATTAAGATTCTATAGCACTGGTGGAAATTCCGCTTAATAAATTTTTGGCCATGTTTTTTAAGTTCATAAATTAAATTTTCTGGATCAGTCACTTTTAAAGTCCATAAATTAATTAATTTTATGTACGAGTATGCAATATTTCTAACAAAAACATTCTTAGGGGTCGGCAACGTATTCCGAAAGTGGCTTAAATGGAAAAAATCTTTCTTTTAGTCCATTTCGCCCACAGTGCTCGTCATCTTTGCTTGGACTATCCGGCTTTGAAACCCCGATTATAATAAGTTTTAAAAATGAATATCTAATCTTAAATCGTGCTGTGGCAGTGAACAAATGAGGAACCCATTCTATGGCAAAGTAAACGCAGAAGGTGGCGGTGGATAAGACAAGTGCTTAGAAAACCACCAGATAGCATCACACGAATGGCACTGGATTGGAACTCGCAAGGGATCACAGGAAGAATACTTGGAGTATATCGATGTTGCGCGAGCTAGCAGATGCCGACATCACATGGGACAGCGCAAAAACAACAGCCCAAAACAGTGTACGGTCGAAAAGTCTTGCGAGCGAAGTGAACAAGAAAAAAAATCTAAAATCGACAGCGCGTCGGCGGTCGGCAGACGGTTTGGAAAACTGCATTTTTCAATTTTTACTACACATCCCCTAAATCTGAACAATATGTCTAAGTTTCATTTATATCCTAAAGCGAATCGCAATTTACATACATATTTTCTGTAAACGTATCTCTTTATTTGCAAAAAAGTACCTGAAATTGCGAAAATTTTTCGTGGTCCCTCCATATAAATCCATATATCTTGCAAAAGAAAAGAACAAATATATCCATTATAGTAGAAGGATGGCTTTTTCAACTAAGCCTAGTTTGGCGTGACAATTTTGAAAAACTGCAAACATTACACTTTGTTAATTAGTGATGGAAAGCATGCAGTGCCTTTGAAAATTGGGTACTTCGGAGTCAAATCTTTCGGCACTTTGCGCCCCCGGATGGCACTCAAGCAAATAATACTAATTAATTATTCTACGAATCGGGTACTTCATTTTAATTTATTTTAATCTGACAATACTTTATTTTTAATAAAATAGATGGTTAGTCATTTAGTACAATACTAGTCTTATAGTCACTAGTACAATACTAGTCTCTCGCGTACTAGTTTGACTTCCACCAGCAAACCCCAATTCATGTAGTAAAATATTTGCTGAGTATTGCAGCTTTTCATATATAATATATGTATGTACATATTTTTTCACACACATAGAAGTCGTCGGATATATGCGGGATATTCGCACTCATGTGAAACGAGCACACAAATATACTCGTATGCGACATTTCCATTGGCTTCGTTTGCAAAAGTACTCATGTGTGACTGCCGTTGGTGTCAAAACGATTCCAACTAGTGTCAAATGCACCACAGGAGACGTGCAATGCCCACCCCATAGGCGAAAACGATTGCTACAAAAACCAAATAAACACAAATATGAAATCGGCCTCAAAGGCAACTCAACAAATGCAGTAGCACCATCACACATTGCGCCTACGAGTATAACTATGCACTTGCATGTATACACATATGTACATATGTATGTATGTACACGTAGTACTAAGCAAAATAGCCAACAAATGAGATTGCTGAAGTTGAAAGCAAATCGGCTTGGATGATACGATCCCTTTGTTTGTTTACACGACCGTTTCTATTATGCCAACGATGTTGTTTATTGCCATCATCAGCATGCAAATATTTGTGCATACTTTCATACATACACATGCGCATATGTATGTACATACTTAAAGTTACAAACGTAGTGTGAGTGTGTGGTTTTATGTTTGAAAACATTTGTGTTGTTACAATATTTTTACTAATTTATATTGGCCGTTTGCATAGCATCAGCGAGTAGCAATTTTCTGTTGGGGTACGGATTAATTTAAAATAATCTCACATCCGCTCAAAGCCAGTGACAATCGCAAACAAAAACAATAACAGAATCATTAGCAGCATCAACAGCGCAATAGCAGCACGAACTTCTGTGCCCGGATAATTGAGTCAACTCTTCAATAATATACATTAACGGTAATAACCAAACATGCGGAAATGGATTGCGGAGTGCACATCACAAAGAAGTTATCGTATACCTGCATAATTGTTCGCACATACATACAGACAAGTCTGTATGTTTGAAAACTAAACGTGTATGCATCCGCTGTCGATTGTATCACATTGTTTGTGCTTCTCATTATAACGGCTACATTGGCGAATATTCAAAATATGAGCGCAAGCACTTTTGCGTACCCAACAAACCTTGTTTTTATATAAATTAGAGAAGCAACAATCAAAATTAAGACTATGTGCAAAGAGGTCAATTAGCTGCGGCTTTAAATTGCATTATTGAGTTTGGTTCCGGCACACATGCAGCTTAGGCTACACAATTAATCAAACGAGAAAAAATCAAAAGAAAGGAAATTCGGCACAAAAAGAAAAGGAATATATTTAGTATTTAACAAGGGAAAGCCTCAAACTCCCACGGTGGAAAAAATTTTAGAATATTTTGCTGCAAGTCGAGTCGAAATCAAATTAAAGTTTTTATTTCCACATTTCTAGGGCGAAGTTGCACGACATCAGCTTTCAGATTCGCATCCGAGGGATAGGAAAGTTGGAAAAGAAAGTCACCACTCGCTATTTTACGAATTTTGTGTGTTCGTATCCTTCACTCTGTACCCCCTTTAAATTTTCTGCGTAAGATCAATCAACCCTGCTTTTCACAACTATAGCACCAGGCCGAGCTTGCCTAATTTTTTCGCGCTTCTGTTTCGCGATAGTTGTCCATTATGTGTGGCTCAGGCCTCCTTTGAAAAAAGGCCAAATTTTCTTTTTTTACTTACATTTTCACTTTTAAGTAAATGAAGACACTGAATTTAATGAAAATATGAAACTCTTAAAATATCGTTCAACAAATCCAAACTCAAACTCAATGCCGCTTCGGAAATTTTTACTATAAAATTTAAAATTGTTTAGACGGTACGACGCCCAATATGGTTAACTCAAAGAGCAATTAATAAGGCTTCAGCAGATTTTCGTTAAATTGATTCAGAGTCAACAGAGTTATTTTCGATGCTTTCGAGCAAAATTCTTCTTCGTAAAGGCCTCACTATTTTTTCTATTTACCGTCTGGGTCAGAAGAAAAGAACCGATTTTTTTCTTGTAACTTCAAAATATATTTCGTTCTGCTTTTTGCTGCACAATAGTCCCACTCAAAGGCGCCAGTGCTAACTCAGGTTCCCGTAAACGCAATCAAACAAAAATGAGTGAGAAGTACACTGAGCGTTTTGAGGGTTATTTTTATGCACGCATTCGAAAGGGCCGAAATTATCTTACATTATCTTGATTAAAAAATCAAAAAAGTTTGTTGTGATGTGGAATAATCGGTATAAGGTGTACAAAAATGTTGATGACCTTTCCGAGCGCGACTTGAAACGAGTGACTACAGAAAAGTAGAATAAAGTGATCGTCCCACTTTTTAAGCGCGAGCCTTTTTTGTGACTACACCAAACATGATCAGTTCTTGCTAAAAAAGGGAATAGATGTGAGTACCAACACCATCGAACGTCGACTGAAGGAGGCGAACATATCCTACCGTCCCACATAATCGAAACCATTGCTCTCAGAAAAACACATTGAGAAACAACAAAAGAAGAAAATGGTGTCACAGTATTGGACAGGCCTTCCCAGTCCCCAGACGCCAACGCCACTGAAAATGTGTGAGGAATTATGAAAACGCATCTTGCCGGAACGCCAGTCCACTATTTAGAGTGCGTCAAGTTCGCCAAATTTGGCCCTCTTTGTCGACGAGCTACGCAGAAAAGCTAGTTCAAGGCATACCGAGAAGATGCCAGGCTGTACTCGACAACGATGGAGACTACATGGCTTATTGAATAATTGCGACTCGTAGTTTTGTACATACTTTCATGTAAAAGATTTTAAACCTTTATAGCTTTTATACTTCATGAATAATCGGCGTTCCTTTTTTCTGACACAGACTATATAAAAAAAACATTTTGGCCCTAACTTCCGCTCTCATTTTTGCTTTCTCAACCTTTTGACTTTGTAGCGCCTTATTTTGCTTGGCTTTATGACAACTTTGAGAATAGGTCTGTTCATGTAAAAATTATCCAGCAACTTGCCAGTAACTTAATTTCCGAGAATTCACTGTCAAAAAGAAAATATCAAAAAATTCATGAACGCGAAATCAATAACGATTTCCCAGTTTTACGAACAGCTGTTTAAATTGGCGACAGATGTAACTTTTATTAATCATAAACATCAGAATATATCGGTCATTAAATACCATATCAAAACATACCGAATTTGTCATGGCATGGGGCAAAGTCGTTCACGTTGGAGACAATGAAATCGGATACAAGTTTTGGGCGTTCATCAGCCCATCAACAAAGAGTAAAGGACCCCGGCGCGATTTTGCTCATTCCAACCGAGCAAGCCTACTTTTTTTAGTACAAAGTTGGTTTCCATGCGTTCAAACAATATTTCTGTGGCCTCCTGGTATTGGTCCCGCTCTTATTGTTACATTTGAAGGGCTCTTTAGTTTCTTTGTTATTTCTATGGAAATCTCCTATCCTATGAACCTGTGAATAACACCATCTGATACTAGAGCCTCTGACGCTCCAAACGATCATCCTGGTTGTGTGTGTCAATTTAGGTATTACTGTTGTCTAAATTTTCTCGCTATCATCCAAAGCAGTAATCGTTATTTATTTACATATTTATTTTTTTCTTTTCAAACTTAAAATAATCGACATTTGAGCACGAGTTAATTGCTTATATGTAGTACACATTTTGAAGTTATTCTGTTTAATGCAGGATTTCTCACAAACTGCTAAGTATATTTATCAATATTTTGCACTTCAATTCCAAATACAAGCACCTGCAAATATCACAATAAAAATTCAAATCATTTCGACAATAGCCGCGAAAACTTCAGCTGAAATGCATATCTACCTTATAAAATTGTTAAGACTTGCGTGGCCATGAATGTAACTGTTTTCACTAAAAAAATGTGTTTTTTTTCTTTTTGGTCTTATTTAATAATAATATTGTTTTTTTTTTCAACAATAAGAGAATCTTGTACAAAACCCCCCTTGCCCCTCGAAAGAATTCCTGGTTGCGTGCCTGCATACATACATAGTTATATGTGCACCTATAGGCAGGCTCAGCTTCTCATATACGGCGATAAGCTCATTCATGCATGATTGCTTGGCCGTATGACAGCCAGATAATTGCATTTCCAGCCAACACTGTCAACCATCAGTTGCTTATTGCCATTTACCAGGTGCCAGCTTCAGATGGAGAGTGACACCGCTACCACAATTCGGTTCGTACACGTTAAAATTTAATCAAAGTCAACTCGCACCTTAGATTCCACCTCAGCTAAGCGATTGCGTTGTTTATTTGCTCTCAAGCGATCAACTGCGGCATAATAGCGTTGCATCCACAACCAACAAAAAATGTCGCTCCATTGAAAAGTTAAGCTTTTTTCGTTGTATGGAAATTTCTCAGTTTTCAGATGATTTGCAAATTGTTAAAAGGCATTTTGTTTAGGCGAATTAACAGATCCAGTGAATATAAAAGTAAATCGCTGAGTCTGAAAAAATTTTATAAATATCTTAAATTCTAAATTTATAATTCAAAATTCAAATATCTCCAACGTATACAAATCTCATAAGCCGCTCAACTTGTGTTAGGTTAGATTCAAATGCCGTGAAAGAGACTTGCACGTAGATAGCAACTACCACTAATCAGCTACTTGATAGTATTCAAAGACAAGCCTGCTTGACAATAACTGGTGCCATGAACAGCTGTCCCAGGGTTACTATGGAAGCGATATACAAATTCAATGTCACTCCATGTCATGCCAAAATAGCTAACAGAAATTCAAAAATTTGAAAACCACCGAACGCGTATTTTTTTTTTTTTGTCGCTATTAGTGATTTTGAGTCTAGATTAGAGAAAAGTGGCGGTAAAAACCCACAAAAATACGTTTTTGGACGTGTTTGTGTTGTTTCAGAACTAAATATTTTTCCTACAGCGTTATCGATATCAACTTGAGAACCTTACATTACGCCGTTGAATATTGTTGTGTACTCTGCATCCACAAATTAGTCACTGCTCTCTTATTCCAAATGTAATTGCGAATTAACATATTATATGATAATTAATTAATTTAGACTCCGACGCCAAACACACTTTTGCTTTTGATGTTTCGGCATCAAAGCAAACAGGAATGCCCATCTCATGCGGCCTGTGCCACTCTGTCGCTCGCGTGGAAAGAGGGTAACTATTGAATTTATTATGTGCAGCATTCTTCGATGACTTTCATTTCTATTTTCTTTCATGTCCTTTCGAAAACTATTCTTAATGGATCCTATTCTATACTAAAACTATTAAGGGCACCAAGGCAAATAAGGTACATTCACATAATGCAAAAAGTTTTTGTGAAGTAGCAACGACAACATACATACATACACATTTTCTATGCATGCATGTAAGTGTAACTATGTAAGTATGTACTTATATTATTATTATATTTCCTTTAAATAAAGATCAGTACTGTTTTTCCAACGGAGCTACAAAATTTAATAAATTATAAGACTTCTTCATGTGGCATTAGCTCCCATCCGAGCTCGTTCAGCTTGCCTAATGTTTGCCTTGCGGTATGAGGACTTGCGTTGTCGTGGTGAAACAAAACTTTGCGTCTATTCACTAAAGACGACCGGTTTTTTTTAAGTGCCTCATTCAGGTTTGATAGCTGATGGGAATAATAATCAGAAGTTATCGTCTGGTTTGACTTCAGAAGTTCATAATAAAGAATACCTGCCATATTCCACCAAATAGACAGGAGAATCTTCTTGGAGAGAAGGTCATCTCTAGAGGTCGGTTCTGGTGTTTCATCTTTATCTAACCATTGGCGTTTGCCAACAGAATTATTGTGAAGGCCCCATTTTTCATCACCAGTAACGATACGGTTCAAAAAACTTTAATTTTCAAGCCGTTGCAGCAGCTGAAAACACACATTCACTCTCTGCTGAAGGTTGGCGACGGAAAGTCTATGCGGAACCCATTTTCCCAGCTTTGAAACCTTTCCCAACTGAACCAGATGCCTGTGAACTATTCCATGCGATGAATTTAACCTCTGAGCTATCATATCGACTGTCAAAATTGGCTCAGCTTCCACGAGTTCCACGGAAAATATTCAGATTTACATAAGCTATACCAATTTAGAATCTCCTCTAAAAATCAAGTTCTTTATAAAAAAAATTTAGTAAATTTATTTCAAAAAAGAACGACGTGCGTGGATAAATTTGTTAAAAATAACAAGAAGCGAGAAAGTATCTTTCCAATACCTTAGAAGTCTAGTGCGTCCAAAATGTGGCTGAATTATTGAATTTTTCTTAAACCTATCTTCGCAAGAAAAGTAAAAAATAGCATACATATTTTGATTCCGTTGATAAAATGTTTAAAACATTGTGTGCAAAAGTATTCCAACTTACTTACTCTTTCATTATCCGAGGCTAGTTTTTGGAAAAATATTTTTAGAAACTAATTTTATTTATTTTGGAGTTATTTTCAAATCTGTTCTGGTGACTGGCTTCCTCCCGCCAAATCATTTGTTCTGCTTGGAGTCAATCAGCTGTATCAGTCCCTTATTTATACTAAATGGATACTGCAGTAAATCGTGATTTTTTTTTTTAAGTTACAAGCATTAATTGCAGGTAAGCGAGAAGACAAATGGTTTCATTTTTCTCAAGAAAAGTATTCAAAAATTGTTTCTGAAGTGGTTTCTGCTAAAATTAAACGCAAGACACGTTTGGATTACAGACGATTAAAACGTCCATAAAACTCACACATGGGCCCTGGAGAAGGAACGCGTATGCTTAATTTTGTATTTAAATTTTTGCAAACAGTGTCAAATGAAACACAGTGCTCCTAAGAAAGGCATTGTTGTGAAGCCAATGGTTAGTTCTGAATTAAACTCAAGATGTCAAGTTGATCTGATAGATCTGCAGTGAAAGACAGATTGGTACACCAGCAATATTGCAACCAGATAATGACAGATAATTTAGTAATCTAGTGATATCCGAAATATGCGCTTTGTGGAAAAATGATAAAATAGTTCATGCAAAGCCTTCACATTCGAATACAAGGCTCAGTTGAAAGGGCCAATCAGGGTATACAAAATATGCTAACTACATGGATGAACGATAACGATACAAATAAATGGTCGGATGGTTTATCCTTTGTTCAATTTGCCAAGAACACTACATACCATGAAGGATTAAGCCAAAATTCTTATGAAGCCATGTTTGGCGTTAAAGCAAAAAGAGGCATAGCATCGTCTTTTCTGCCTGGCGAACAAATCACAAATATTGAAACTGAAGAATAACTTGAAGAATTTGCCAATACTTCTGAAACCGAAGAACAGCTTGAAGAAACTGTTAATGCTTATAAAAAAAATTGAGCAGTGGTCATACCGAAAGCCAACTGGCACATAAAAATAGTATCTGCAAGCAGCTTTATACACGTACCATTAGTGCATGGTGAATGTCAACATTTACCGGTGTAAGTCAGAAATAAGGGTATTCACCGGTGAAAGTCGACATTCTCCAGATTTCGGTGTTTCACTGTAACATATATATATATATATACCTATAAAGGTATATACAAGTCCTTGGTGGTATATCTAAAATCAATCGGACATGAGAAACTAGTTTTATTAATCTTGTGTTGAAACTTTTTTTTTCAAAATTGACAATATGGCGGCCTCAGGAAATATTTTTCAGATATTCGAGAAAAAAAAACGAGAATTAATTGTTAAAAAAAATCGAAATTAAAAAAGCCTTCGATCAGGCACGAGTTTTTTATGGTTCTCAAATCCAGTATAAATTTTATTGAAATCTACCAAGCTGGTTTTAAGTTACAGTGATCATCAGTTAAAAAACATTGTTTTGAGAAAAATGCATTTAAAGTTTTGCTATTGATTTATGTAGAGTTATACGAATTATTTAATTACTTACACTGTGCTATCTATTCCTGGGTCATATAATAGCTCTTCAGCCGTCCTGGCAGCTCCGGAGCGCCCGAGCGCCCTTTCTTAATTGTAGAATAACTCGAAAAGTATATGTCGGATTCACTTCAAATTTTCACACAATATTTTTAAGATATTCTAGTTTAAGAAAATGGTATAAATAAAATCCTTTTTTTTTTTAATTCTGTCTACCCTTAACCGCTTAATTGATAACATAAACACAATAAAACTTTTACAACATAACGAGACACTAAGTCTCGGCGCTTGGTTCTTTGTAGGATTCTTGTGTATATGACTTCTCTATAGCTAAAGCCTCCGGATTTATGTGCTTTTCCAGCCTTTTTTCATACTTTCTAATAAAGACAGGTATAACGATGGCAACCTTTTCCACCGCCAGATCGTTGTGCAGATCGGCATTCCTTGCATCCCAAGGAGCATTGGCCATGACTCTGGGCACCTTATTTTGTTGGCGTTATATGATGTCGATGTTTGAAGCAGCGGTACATCCCCTCAATTGAACGCCGTATGTCCATAGAAGCTTTAGAACTTGATTGTAAATAAGTAACTTGTTTTGTATTGATAGTTTAGAGTTTCTGTCAGTCAACCGTTTAAGCTTTTTTGATTTTATGTCAATTTCGTTAGCTTTCATTTTGACATACTCCTTCCATTTTAGCCTGTGTCCAAAGTCATTCCCAAGTATTTAGCAGTATTACTAAAGCACTGTAATTAAGGATATTTTCACCAGGTAATCTTCTTTCTTGTGGAGTCAGCGTGTACAGACTTACTCTCGGTTTGTTTAATATACCAGGTTTTAGTGCATCTACCGATGCTTGTATCTTTTAGTTTGAAGCGTGCTGGTTGTCGCCAACAGTTAGTGTAAATTTATCAGAGGGAAATGTGACTACGCTATTTGTAGTAAAACTGGTAAGTCTGCTGGGTAGGGTAAATTTTTACTTAGTACTGGTTCAAGAATGCTGCCTTGAGGTACGCCCACTTCTATTTTTTTAATGTTTGGGTAAGCCTGATTTTGACTGACCTGAACTAAATTGGTGAGAAGGTATTAGCTGTTTGTTTTCTATTATTTGCTGTAGGCGTTTGGAAAATAATTTGTCAGATTACTGGAGGTAATGCTATTGGGAGCTAGGATGTGACCTCATTGGAATTTTTTGCCGGCGTAAGAAATATTTTAGTTTCAGAAATCTTGAATTGAAGTCTGCATTGAAGTGGGTTTTATTAATACTTCAAGTTATGTTCAAGCAGATCGGCTGTCAAGTCATATCCTTGACTTGACTTTAATTTTTGAGTTTGAAATTTCCTTGACGACATCAACAATAATAAAATTTTCAATTCCGAAAGCTTCTTGGATAGCGGAAGGAGACTAGAAAATGCTTTGCTTTCCATACGGTTCAAATATGTTTTGAGGGTGTTATGCGAATAACCCTAATATATGAACATACACATAGGTGTATGTGGCTACTTTATATTTTTATGTTCAATATTCCTCCAAAAACTATCGTACATCCTTACACTGCCTTTTATGCGGAATTTTTAACCTTTACGCAACCAAGCAATACTACTACATAAAATTAAAAAAATTTCAATACATTTATGATTTCTTTATGTATGCCATAAAAAGTATAAAAAATTATATGTATATTGCATGCGCTTCGCTCTGGGATCATAAAAAGTGATTTCATACACTTTCTCATATAGCTACAAATACGCGTAACATTCTCAATATTATTATTATTACCTTTTATTTACACTCCGCTCTACCTCCCATACAGAAATTATGATTTTATTCTGCAATTTGGCAAAGTGCAAAAACGCCTAAAGGTAAAAATGCAAGAAAAAAAGATTAACTACTTTCACACGCACACAACTGCACAGCCACTGTTTATAAGGTAACCTGTCAGTGAAAATAACATAGAGTGGGTATTTTTAATACAAACAAATTCGCGTGCATGTATTTATACACATACCTATGTTTGTATGTATGTATGTACGTGCGTGACTATTTTAGGAGCACTTACTTACAAGTAAATGGGTCGCTATAAACAAAAAGTAGGCAGATGAGTTTTTCTACCTTCAATTAAGAAATCCAGTCAGGCTTCCTTTTCTTTACGAATATTTTCTGCTATTTGAGCGCTCTTAACACAAATGCAAGCATATCGAAATCCAATGGGAAACTTGAACTCTTTAAGTGCTGAATCTTGTACGTGTATACCATTTAATAACACACACACGCACCCATCCATGTGGAGGGGGTGTTGTATATGTACACATACCGGATATAGCTATAACTCATCCGCGATCTTTACTCACTCCTTAGCTTACGGGCTATCGGAATGGTTGGTTACGTCGTCGTTGGTACAGATTATTGAGCTCTTACGTGAACAACCGTGCGTATGAGTAACATATAATTAAGTGTGGCATTACTCGTAATCGCGTTTAATTACTAGGTACTTAAAGCGGCGAATGAAATTGATACGTAAATATATTGAGCTTCCGTCGTGCTAGCACAGTATGAACAGAAGTGACGTTTTATCTTCGCCTCTCACAACATAATTTTCTCGTAAAATTTAAAATGTATACATCCACAAAGGCAGTGGAAATATAGCATCGATATGCATAAAAACTTAATATGTTTGTAATGTAGCTGAAAGGTATTTTAACTAAGTATTCTCCTTTTAGGTTAGTTAAGTTTTAAAATTGTTTAGTTAAGTTCTTACAATTAAAAACTCATTGGCAGCACCTAACCAACGAAAGAAAAGCAATGAGAAGTGGGATGGAAAAGCAGATGACGCTTCGGTAAATGTTCAGTTATAAAGATGAAAACGCGATAACTGTGAATACATTCCTTTTTTACTCCCATCGTTTAATCGATTATGGAGTCAGAAGTTGATTTTTGGTGAGTGGCAACAGATGATAGTGAAGGCGTCATATTGTATAGTTAAAAAAAACGGAATTTAAAAATAAAATCAACCCAACCATTACCAGTGTAATAATTAGATGTTCAAGTATTTTACTGTCTAATATTTTACTGTCGAAGAGGTACCTTCTCTATTCCGATCTTTTCAAGGAAAGAGTGGGCGGGGTGCAGCATTTGAAGATAAGGCTTGGTGAACTTGCTCATGAATACCTCGGAATTGGAAAAAAAAAATTGATGAAACAGTATTCTGAGAGGAGCCCCCCATCAGGGGGTGGCCACTATTAAAGTATCACTTAAGGGGTTTCATATGTCCAGCAGCGCCAAAAATGCGCTAAAAGAAAAACTGTTTTTAGAAGGGATAACAATAGAAATAAATATAAAGAATTGTATACATTGTTTATTAGTACTTAAACTTTATAAAAAAAAAATTTTAATTTTTCCTTACAAAAATTAGTTCATAAAAATCATGTGACCCAAAGTACAAGGAAAAAAGTCACTTCAGGGTCTGCATTATTTCCTCTTGCAACGTTAATGGATCTGCAGAAAGTACAAAAATTATTGTAAAATAAAGTTCTAGTTATACATAGTATAGATTTTTGACATAGCCTGATTTTTGAATTTCGAAAATTTTGCAATTTACGGCATTTTAAAAAAAGTTTTTAATTATATTATGTTTATAAAATTTTTATAATAAAAATATCAAAAATACGGCTCGACAGACTATAGAGAAAACACTTTCGAATATTTAAAAAAACCGCATCAAAAAATATTAAAAACTGTATGAGTTATCATGCAGACCGTGCCGAAAAAAGCAGTTTTGAGAAAAACGAGTTTAAACTTTCAAGCGCATTTCGTTCGAGGTCGATGCCTCAACGAAGGACAGCAACTTGTGCGCATCAAACTCTCGTCGGGCAGTTACATTTTCTACCATAACTTTGTATCTATGGGGAATTTTTACAATTGACTTCCACAGAAATATGCCTAAAACTATAAAGAGTAATAATCCGTAAAAAAATCGACTTTTTGAAAATTCCGGGCTTATGCAACAGCTTAGCTGTCTGCTCACGTGTGCAATAACTATCGACTATGTAAACATTTGTTGCGACAGCCAATGGAAGACTGGCACTCTGGCGCGCTGATGTTGAACTAATAAAAAAAATGCCAATCTTGCTTATAGACGGCATTTAAGAATACTTTGAAATTAAGCTCATATGATCGCCTGGTCACAGCAGCATGAAGAAAAAGATGCATGGCTAATGACCTAACTAGGCAGGGCACCCACAAAGTGACTTCCTAGCGCAATGAGAGATTTAGTGTTCGCTTGACAATCTGTGATCTGCTGCAGGAAAAATGTGCATCGAGTCAGCTCAGCAGTGGACAAATTCGCCTACTTGCATGATCGCGAAATAATTGTAGCCTCCCATAGATCGACGACGCTCGAGGGATCCCTTGAAAGTTTCGGGTGTACTTTCCGGACATTGTCTATTAGACAACCATGCAGTGAGATTTGACATCACTGTTCTGCCATTAAAACGTTGCCTGACACGTAAAAATTTTGGCGATCAGTACATATCATCTAAAGACGGCATGTCCGCAGCAGGCTTTTCTCTACCTTCGCTACAATGAAACTTTTCCTCTTTGACTTATTGACCCGCTAGAGGTCTCTTAAATAATAATCACTGCTAATAATTGAGACGTAAGTCGGTTATTTTTATGAAAAATCGATGGGACGGAAAAATAACTTTTCATTGATACTTTAGACGTCTAAATAGCTCATAATTTCGCTGAGTTATTCAAATATTCCTTGAACATATCTTTTAAAAAACACCCAAATATAATAACAAAAACTTCATTACTTTGAGTCCGTTGATGAAATTTAAAAATTTTTTTAAATATTTAAATAAACCTTTTAAGCTTACAATCTTTTAAAATTTGCCTTGTTATTTTTTATTTTTTTGTTTTGGAAATATTAAAAAAAAACAATCTTTATTTATTTTTGAGAGTATTAACAAGCGTGGATAAGGTAAATCTTAACATTTTTCCATTTCCATTTTCCCTCCAATTTGTAGTGTGCACCTTAACTTTGTTCCGCAAATGAAAACTATAATAGGTTTTAGTTTTTATTATTCCGCTGGAAAAGCATCCACTTTTTTCGGTGAAGCGCTCTATTGCACATACACACATACATATGCACCAATATTATATATATTTACGACCACAAATATTTTCACATCATATAAATATATGCATACACACTCACACCTATGTACGTCGTAATAGTACGGATATGTTACGGATTGACGCGGCAGCAGCAGCACGTCGCAATGCACTTTCCGCTGTCGTTTCCCTGTCGCACTTCCGGTAATTGAAGAGTGTAAGGTACTTCGCCGCCAGCCGGATGCAGCGCGTACTTGCTGCGCGTATCTAACTAAAAATCACGAAACCTTGCACAGCATTAAACCCCTCAAAAACGAACACATACGCTTAAGCACCGCTTTTGTCCATGACATCTGCAAAAAATTGGACAAATTGCAATGGAATCACAAAGTCACAGCAACAGCACAGAAAATTCAAATGCACAAAACAAAGGTCACCATTAAGCTCAACCAACAAAAGTAGCGAAAAATTCTACACCTCCAACTGTATATAAATGTATATATAAGCATGTACGTACAAATAGGTGTGTTATCTCCACGCGTTCCCAAGCGAATGAGCATCGACATGGCAACAATGGCCAAGCCAGTCCTCTGCCGCATGCTCACATTTGCACCTGCCGCACGTTCCGTCAACAAAAATTATACATTTATGCCATTCCACATATTACACATATTTGTACAACATAGAACATGTATGTACATATGTATGTGTGCATGGATGGGAAGGTGTTTTTAGGAGAGTATCCAGTCGTTGTACCGGATATTCTATAGGGAGCACTCACTTTCATTTGTACACAGTAGCGAACTTTTTTTAACTACTCCCACATTTCCAGTGAAATAATCTTAAAAAAAAAACGAAATCCCAAAGCATAAATGAAAATGTTTATAAAGAAAAATTGAAATGTTTCATACTTAGCTGCCAACATTTACATATGAAAAACGTGCAGAAATATTTTAAGTCCGCATGCCATATACATATGAGCAGAGTTTGGCATGTTTATCTACATAGTTTTGTTCAAACACATACAACGCAAATCCAAATATGTAGAATATTCTTTTGTTAAAAACATGATGTACTGTGTGATTGTTTCTTTATTAAAAGGAGCCACTTTTAAACCTAGCCAATAAAATGAGCCTTTTTAATCAAACCGATAGGCAATTCCTAACTTTATAATCCAGAGAAGGACTGTTGAGCACTTTCTCTGTAAATGTCCGGGTTTGGCAGCTAAACGATTAAGAGCACTGGATGTTCTTTTCTTCGACAGCTTGGTGCAGAGCGCCAACTTAAGTCCCATCAATCTTCTTCACTACATCAGCAGTTTTGACTGGCAGTAGATATCTGCCCGTTGAAGGTCTCAAAGTGGTATCAAAAGGGCGCTTTAGTGCAACTTGGGAAGTGCCAGACTGGTACTTCAACCAGTACCTTTTAATTAGAAGAGAAAAATTCCACTATTTTGTACAACTTCGTGGATTGCTACTAAAGTTTTGAAACATTGCAACACTAGTGTACATACAGTCTGTCCGCGTTTATTCATGAAGTATAAAAGATATATATTTAAATTTTTTCTTACATGAAAGTATGTACAAAATTACGAGTCGCAATTACTCAATAAACCGTGTAGTCTTCATCGTTGTAAAGTATAGCCTGGCATCTTCTTCAGGTTTTGAACCAGTTTTTCTGCGAAGCTCGTCGACAAACAGGACCAGATTTTACGAACTTAACACACGAAATCATGGACTGGTCTACCCGCAAGATACGTTTTCATAATTCTCCGCACATTTTCAGTGGCGTTGGCGTTTGGGGACTGTGACACCATTTTCTTGCTTTGTTGTTTCTTAATGTGTTTTTCTGAGAGCAATGGTTTTGATGATATGGGACGGTAGAATATGTTCGCCTCCTTCAGTTGACGTTCGGTGATGCTGATACTCACATCTATTCTCTCTTTAGCAAGAACTCATTGTGCTTGGCGTACTCACAAAGAAAGGACCCGCTTAAAAAGTTTGGCGATCACTTTATCCTGCTTTTATGTCGTCACTCGCTTCAAGCCGCGCTCGGAAAAGTCATCAACATTTTTATACACTTTATATCGCTGATTTCACTTCTTTTTGATTTTTTAATTATTTTTGTAAGATAATACCGCCTCAAAACGCTTCGCGAACTTCACTCTCATTTTTATTTGGTTACGTTTCGAACGACACTAACCTGAGTTAGCACTGGCGTCGTAGCCTTTAAGTGGTACTATTATGCAACAAAAACCGAAGGAAATATATTTTGAAGTTACAAGAAAAAAGCCAGTTCCTTTCTTCTGACAGAGACTGTATGTCACATCTGGCATTGTCTTCGATATTTTTAGCTCAACTGGACCTCAAGTAAATTCAAGTATGCTCAAAAACTATGAGTTCCTCCTAGTGGCTGATCGATGTTTACCCACGCTTGGGCCGAGCGGGACATTTTCCATGCACATTCAATTCATAATTCAAAGTAAGAGGAGTTTTCAACGAGGAAGCGGAGGTAGCCTCAGCCCCATTAGCAACGGACTATCTGCTTACTTGTTTAATAACTGTAACAAATAAAATGAATAATTGGCGAGTACACTTTTGTTAGGTGTTTGGCCGAGCTCCTCCTCCTGTTTGCGGCGTGCGTTTTAATGTTGTTCCACAAATAAAATTGCCTACAGTTTTAAGACGACTCCGAACAGCAAGTGGTTTTTCATGAGAAGCTGTTTCATAGCAGGAATACACTCAGAGGCTTGCCTGCCAAGGGTCGACCGCTATTAGAAAAGCTTTTTCTATCATTTTTCTGCTAGCATGCACAGAGATTCAATCCTACGCACTCACGAATGGTAGTCACGCACCAACCCAATCGGCTACGGCAGCCGCTAGTTGCCTGTATAATACACTGTAAGAGAGGTAAATGTATACTCTAACAACCAAGTGGCAATTAGGACCCTGGAATTGAGGGTGGTGCGCTCAAATCTGGTCGAGGACTGGACTGTTTGGCTTCTCTTCCGATCGCAGATGAATTATTTAATAGTAGGCTCATCTAAGTACCTGGTCGCAGGCACATTGCTAGAAATTGCTGGGGAGGTGAGCCCGCTAAATCGAAGACCTGTGAGATGGCATCCCGCGAAATGATAGAATTGGCATCTCCTTGACTGTCTGTGGTCGACCACTGGAGCGTTAGGTTTCACATGAACTCGGCGGACGCCGGCCAAATACGCTAACTAGGAAGGTAGCCAGAAAGACCTTTTCTGATCACGTGTGGATCGGTGGCATTGGAACAGACTTCTAAGGTTAGCAAATCCTCGGCTATCGAGCTCACTAGATATTGTATGCGCGGGATACATGTCGTGAGACTCGGTATCAGGTTGGGATAAGTTGAAGTGGTTGTCCACTGTGGGACACACTCAGACTCATAGCTCATCGTAATACCATAGTGGAGGATTACTGCTGTGTAGAGCCAATGTATTATTCTGGGTTCCAGCACTCATTTTTCCCAATTAGAATGCTGCGGGAGTATAGCGCCCTAATTACTTTGCGTACTCTATCTGCGACTGTGAGCTCCTAATGTAGCTTGCTATCCAGTACAAGGCCTGAATATTTAGCCCTTTCTGTTACTGTAAGGGATTTTCCCCTCTTTGTTTAAAAGCTGGTGTTTTAGGTATCTTACTAAACAGTATCAGATCCCCTTTTTACCGAATTTACTTCTAGTCATCGACCTTCACACCAAAGTCTGTTGATATGTGAAATTATCTCACCTCTAATTTTTCAATTTGCTAAGGATGATTATTGACAGTGAGGCTCCATAGAAGTGGAGAGATTACCCCGCAATGGGGTGTGGCCCTGACCGAACATTTCTTGATGATATTTCGCCCAAATCTGCATCCGATCATCATTCGTTCTATAAACGAGACTAGCCCACTGTTTACTCCCATTTCCGTTAGCGACCTCGTAACGGCATTGTGCTCGGCATTGCTCCGAGTAAATGAGTAAATTTTATGTAAATGTAATGTGCGTCCCCACGATTGAGAGGAGAAAGGTATATTCAACATCAGACCGTTAACCAGCTCTCAGCGATTTTAAAGGGATCAGCAATTTGATTTGCTGAGTGAACAAGGGGATGTGACAGCAATTTATTCATGACGACACTGAATTTGTGTTGGTTATATACGAAAGAAGGCAACGTAGCCATTACCCATTACACTTCGTTGCCGTCTGAACCATAAATAATAAGATGTGAAACTCTCTTATTTTTTGTGAGAGCACGCCCAAGCATTCATTTTAACACTTGGCCGCATTGTCAATCCCTTGTCTGGTAAACAGGTGATAGTCGAAGTAGCGGGCTTCCAGAAGTAAGGTACCAAAAATAATTGACGAACAGTTCGTTTTTTTCGGTGTTTCAGAATTTTTATTTTTTGTTACCCTCTGTTTATGTTATATCAAACAATTGCTATATTTTATGTATTTATTTACACTTATGTTTTTAGTGTTCATTACTTCATTATTATTTTATTACTTTTGAATAATTTCATGTAAATATCAATTTTTGAAATTTTTACTTTTTTAAGTATTTTATACTAATGGTGCATATTTTTATTATATGTCGGTGTAACCGAGGGACGATTGAATCGCGCACTAAATGCTAACCTCAATTGTGGAGTGGGAACTGAAAATTCCCAATTTTTGTTTAAAAACGACCCGTTCAATGTTTCTTCCGGTGTGGCATTACTGACGAATACTATAAAAAATGCACATTTCGACAGCGCTGTGCATTCCGAGTAGGCATCTATGGTATAAACAACTGATTGAACGAGTTTGTGATTACGCTTGAATAATTGAGCAAGCAGAAGACTGCTGGCGAATCTCCTATGGCGTCGCAGTCGAAGTTACTCTCATAATTTTGATTCGGATGGACATGGACCTTTGAATCTATCATCCCTGATCCGTCCCTTCTACTCATAGGATTTAAAGACCAGTTTATGATTTTTCTTTCGTCCCTTTTCGAAGCACAAGTGAAAAGTTTTTTATTCAAAGTGAAGATCATGCATTCGGCTCAGTTTAGTACTTGAGCTACTGCGCTCTCTCTTCTCTGGCCATTATTATTATTATTTTTTTTTAATTGGCGCGTACACCCTTTTTGTGGGTTTGGCCGAAGCTCCTCCTCCTATTTATGGTATACGTCTTGATGTTATTCCACAAATGGAGGGACCTACAGTTTCAAGCCGATTCCGTACGGCAGATATTTTTATGAGGAGCTTTTTCATGGCAGAAATACACTCCATACACTCTTTGCCATTGCCTGCCGAGGGTGACCGCTATTAGAAAAATGTTTTTCTTAATTTTGGTGTTTCACCGAGATTCGAACCAACGTTCTCCCTCTGAAATCCGAATGGTAGTCCGAATGGTAGCCCATTCGGCTACGGCGGCCGCCATTGGCCATTATAGTGTCCCATAAATTGCGATCCCACACCATTATGCCAGCCCCGAACGGTTTTTATGAGAATCCTCTCTGGAAAGTAATCCCCCCTGTTAGCATAAACTTTTTCCATCCATTAAAATACTCTAAGTATCAAGTATGTATGCTTCAGATATATTTGGAGGCAAGCCATTAGAAACATGCGTCATTTTTAATGCTTCATAATCAATTTTATGCCTCATCGAACTATCCAAAGGTAATAAAAAATAAGTTAACTCCAATTCATACTTGCGAAAAGCTTTTAAGTTCACTTCCACACCTTCCTTTTTAAGTTACTTATATACATAGACACATATGTATATCGATACAAACATATACATTTTAGACACATACTTTTTCACATTTATCAGCATACTCGTGTGCCTGTCTGCCTCAGCTACTCAGTAACACTCTTCCGAATAGGTAGGACAACACTTAAGCGCAATCACTCAGTCGCTCCATCGGAAATCTCTGGCATTCGACACTGGCACTTATCTGCTCAGTGTTTAACACCTGATGACAGTTTAGATTGAATAAACCACTCTGGCATGTTGCAACACTGCTCTACTCATATTCATATTTCATATGTCAAATATCTGTGTGTGTCTGTCTAAACATTGGTGTGGTTAGATTCACCTGTACGCTTCATGTTGAAATAATTCTTATGATGATACCTTTTAACATCTACGAGGCTATTCATATATAAAGTAAATAAGTCTATGTAATATATGGGTTGTACATATATATATATGTATGTATGTAGTTAGGTGTCGATTCCGAATAAATATGCACTATTACGGTATGAATATGTATTTATCAGTGTCAACAGCCACGTTGCATGAAATCGAAAATCATACACGCCACTTGCCACTCATATTTGTTTACACATCGTCAAGTGTGCGCTCGCTCCGAGTACCCCACCTCGCCAAGCCAAACCGGCAATTTAACGAACATGGCTGTTGACAAGTGAAGGTCTCACCTTGATATTCGTTCGTTTCATTCAGGCTGCAAATACCGTTTCAAGCAAAATACTTCCTTATTTGGAACAGTGGTGTTCATTTGCGAAAATTTTAAATACAATTTTGAGTGTAAGAGTGAATACCGCCTGATTGTGAAGCATAAAATATGGGATAATATCTAATATACAATGACAAACTGATGCATAGATCTTACAAAGACGTTTAAGCCATGCTTGTCTTTAGGAATCCCTGTAGTTATGTACATATACTTTTAGGTGCGGCGTCAACGGCAAATGGATTTATCATAGCATAGCTTTCATAGCATTTTGTAATACTGAGGAGGCTTCAAACTACATATGTACAATGTAAGGAAGCAAAGCAAAACTAACACTTAGCAACAATAAGTTCTAAATCACAAAAATCGTTTAAATTTTTTCCAAAAACTTAATTTTAATTTATTTTTTTTTTTTTACTTTATTGACAAATAAATGATGTTAGATACATTAGAAATACAAAATACAGGAAATCCAGTGGCAGAATTAGGTTTTAAATTTAAAGTTTCTGTCTAAACGCTGTGCATATGAGCGAGAAGAGGACCGCATTAGCCTTGTTATTCGTGTTTATTTAGTCACGATGTCGCAATACGGTTTCCGACGCGGAAAATCAACCCTTGGCGCAATAAGAGAAGGTGGTAAACAGCGCTCAACGCAGACGCCACTACTCGAACCGCTTCACCGTCTTGGCAACGCTTGATGTACGAAACTCCTTTAACAGCCTACGATGGATAGACATTATAAAGGCACTGCAAGAAAGATTTCGAATGCCTGCATACCTGCTAAGGATTCTTCAGAGCTACCTGAGTGAGCGTGAACTGCTGTATGACGCACCAGATGATCAGAAAACGCAAGCGATAACGTCTGGCGCAGCTCAAGGATCTATTCTCGGCCTCAATCTCTGGAATCTCAGCTACGATAAGATATTGAACATAGAGATGCCAGAAGATACATATCTAGTAAGATACGCGGACGATACTGTGGCGGTCATACCAGCTTAGGACACTGCGGACGCTAGAAGGAAGCTAAACCAATTCATGACAATGCCGCAAATATTGCTTGAGCACCACGGCTTGGAACTCGCCAAACATAAAACCGCCACATGCCACTCGAGGTCAGTATGCAAATTGGCCACACGTCCTTAGTGGCTCAAAAAAGTAGCGAAATACTTAGGTATTCAATTCGACTGCAGGCTTACTTTCTGGGCCCAGATACGGCATGCGGCTACCAAAGCAGCAAAGGTCACGGCTATGCTAAGTAGATTAATGGCAAACATCGGTGAGCCAACACAGAACAAAATAAAGTTAATTATGGTGGCCACAAGCTCAATTCTCCTGTACGGCAGCGAAGTATGGGAAATTGTGCTAAACTGCAAAGCCAAGCGCAAAGCTCTGGAGGCTCTGCAACAAACAACGGCACTCAGAGTTGCCGCAGCCCACCGCACTGTGTGAGGCGCAACAAATTTCATGATCAGTGGGCAGATACCCGTCGACCTCATCGTCCGGGAATGAATGGATGCGTGGGACTCCAAGAAGAAACACGTCATCACTAGCTTCTCAGAACGGAGATGCGAAACGATGCTGTGGTAGCAAAGCCGATGGGGTAATGAACCGAGTGGCAGATGGACGGTGAAACTTATTCCATCAATTGACAAATGGTTCCAAATGAACTCCGGGGAAATGAACTACTTCTTAACTCAGCGATCATGCTAAACACACAATCTTTAGTTGTAACAGATGGCTCGCGGAAAGAAATGCTCGACATCGCACCGAGCAACATAATCAGTAAAATGCTCGAACGCGAAGACAACTGAAACGAGGTAAAGAAATACATCGAGAACGTACTACGGAAAAAAAGATTGACCTCGACACAGTGCAACAGAGCGAAGCCGCACAGATAGAGGCACAAGAAAACGAGAGTATAGCACGAAAGCTGGTGGTCCCAGACATGGGTGAATAGAATTGGTTCTTTATTGATGCCGTTCTGGGCCCTCCCGAAGTAATATAGAAAGCAGTTCCCGAAAGGGTGTCTCCCCGGAAGGAGAAGAGGGATCGTTTTAGTGGATACACCACACGACGCAGTAGACGACGGTTGCCGTAAGTGCGAAGACATTTTGAACCCTACCTCACCCACCAAAAAAAAAACAAAAATGTCGCATTAGACGGGTGAGTAATGTGCGTTTGCAATCGAAGCGAGTTCTGAGGTAAATGATTCTTGTGCAACTACTCATTGTAAATTTTGTTTACGTTACAATATTTGACGTTTACATTATACTCCAAGTGAAGATTTGATTCCTGCAAAGGTCCCGTGCAATAAGTTTGGTGGTAAACAGCCCACGGCTGGAACTCGTCCGGGCATCGAGAACAAATGAGAATATTAAACTCTTCGCTACAAATTTGTGAGATAATTCGCGAAAGTCCAAGAGAGCGGATGCCGTGGTACTTCCAAAAACTATTTTGTATGAATTATTGAGGATGGATCTTCGAAGGAGGCTTTACCTTTAAAATTCCAATTCAAAGCCCCTACGCCTAATAATTACAATTTGGGTAAAAATATCTGCGAGACAACGTTGCACAGTGGGGCCTTTGTTTGTGTCAAACTCCCCTTTTCGAGGATGAAATCAATTTCTTAGTGTTTGAAAATTATTAAAAATTTGTGTATTAATTTAAACAATAAAAAATAAAACTAATTTTTAGTTGGCTTGAAGAAGTTATATAATTTATATATATTAATACAATTTATAAATTAAGTTATAAATATATCACAAATTTATTTCAGTAAATTAATTGCTTCCTCATTCATCGACTTTTTTGTGTTTGTTGAATGTTTGTCTTAAATTTATTTCTTTTAATTTTGTCGATGAATATTTTATGTTTGATCTTCAACTGACCTTCAGTTTGACCTCGGAAGAACAAATAGACAGGGAACTCGGACTCAGCAATCCAAAAAACGTATTCATCATTTTTTTTTAATTTTTCCGGTCAATATTCTAAGTTTGTCCTCGACAAAAATTAGGTTTTAAGATTTTAGGTAGCTGGAGGACGATTTCCGGCCACCCTTAAGAGGTGAATAAGGGTGGCCGGAAATTTGCATGCTTATCAGATGTATTACTGTTGATTAAAACTGTAATAAAAGATGCCAAACCGAATTGGAATACATCCAATATTTTATTTTTAAAGTTTTTCCGAATTTTTCACAATGATGCCCCTATTCAAGGGTGTGTTGTGACATAATAAAAAAAATATTGAATTTCGGACCTAGAAGCCTAAGAACAAATTTATTAAAATCGATCAATAATTGCCTTTTCTAGGATTTATGATCAAAATTCGTCGAAAAATTCCCATTGTGTGTTGGGGCGATTTCGTACAATGAACACTTTTGAAGTGATGAAGGTCATTTCCATTTAAAATGGAATTGTAAATAAGTAAATTGCCATTATTGTCACTTAAACGACAGAACCCACTATTAAAACATCAACAACTATAGTACTATATATCACAGTCCCAAAGTAACGGTTTGGTGTGCATTGCCAAGCCAATGATCGGACCAAATTTTTTTGAAAATCGTCGGAGGCAAACAATTTCTGTGGACGGTGGCTCTTATCAGCGCATGTTGGGCGGAACATCTTTTGTTCAGCATTGCAACCTCAAAAACCGATTGCCCTCTTCATGGATTTTAATTCCTCTTCTGGGTAGCCATACCCAGGTCTTTGTCCCGCTTATGCATCAATGCTGGGCACGACACCAGCATATTTTTCTCGATTTCATCTTCCTCCCTACAGAACCTGCAAGTTCCATTGGAGTATATTCCTGGATTAGAAAGATGATAATTCAATCTAGGATGCCCGATCAGAATTCTTGCTATGATTATAAAGTTATTCCTGTTGAATTCCATACAATCTTTAAATGGGTTTAGGTAGATTTTAACCGATGTTATTTGACTTTTCTCTACCTGTAAATTATCCCGGTATGATTTTCTTTGTCTACCTCTACTTGCTGAATAAGAGAGGAGAAGTTGCACTTTCCGAGGTCAAAAAATGGCTCTGAACCTATAAATGGGGAGACCGTCCCTTTCTTGACTAATTTATCTGCCGCTTGGCTTTCAGTAATTCCTATGAGACCTGAAATCCCTATGGGTATAGGATACGGAGCTGATTGTGCTAGCCTATGGTCTTCCACTTATCAAGACATTCCAGCACCAGTTTTGATTTAACCTTGAAAGAGTTGAAAGCCTTCATTTTTGCCTGACTATCAGTAAAAATAGCTGTGTTTCTATTGTTAATGTTACTTTCAAGGTTGAAGTGAGCGCATCTTTCTATTGCGCAAACCTACGCTTGAAATATATTATTCTTCTTGATTAGCGCCTTCTTTTAACTTTTCCTCAGTCGGCAGATACCCGCCCCTGCACCTTTCTCGGTGAGAGATCCGTCCGTGTACTATGATATCATGTTCAAGTTGATCTTGTAGATTTTATATAATCCTTCAGAAGTCTTTTTAATATACAATTCAATTTTGAACCGTTTGAAAAAGCTGAACATCGGTAGCAGCATGAGCCGTGGTATTCAGATCACAAGGGTTAGTTCAGAAAAAATCCAAATTTCTGCGATTTTGATGAAGGGTTGTTCGTTTGGCCTTTTGTTAGTCTTACCCCTAATTGAGTTCTATTCCCTTCGAATTTTCATCTACATATTATGACTATGTCGTCAGCATAGTCTTGGAATGACAATGATTGGCTGTCTAATTCGTGCATGTTTTAATTTATAATTCATTTTATTCAAATAAATTCAAAAATATTATTTTTAGGTAGTATGAAATTTCAGCTCTATTCCGCATAAGTACCTGTGTCCATATTTTGATGTGACGAATAACGAGTTGAAGCATCATCTGGAGGACCTTAGATATTATTCCTGCCAATTGACATATTAGTTATCATAATCAGTTAAATGTGTCTTAGGATATATATATATAAGTAGCGCTTGCACCTTTTATTGGATTTCTGACCAAGTCCTTCTCCTATTTGTTGCGAGCGTCTTCATGTTGTTCCTCAAATGTACCCTGTAGAGCTTAAAGTAGACTCCAAAAGGCAAGTGGTTTTTATGAGGAGCTTTCTTATGACAGAAATTCACTCGAAGATCTGCCATTGTCAGTCAAATGGACACAATTATTTGAAAAATCTTGTTCTACCATTTGGTATTTCATGCACGGAGTTTCGAACTTATTCACTTTTGAATGTTGGTCACGCACCAAGCCATTCGGCTTTGGTAACCACTCTTAATTCTAATAGTTATTGACCTTTTGCATGTTTTTCGCCATCTCCGAAGGTACTGATGAAAGGCGGACGAGGTGTAATACAGAGGTGGCGATTGCCCCCTGGCATGTACTTTGCTACCTGCTTGTAGTGCATCAGTTGCCAAATTGTTTGGTAATATTCAAAATAACGCATGAACTAACTAAATATATTAATAGGACTATGAATAAGTTCGTGCGGTTTTACAACAGATGGCGTAACTTGATTATTATTCCATCGATCCACATTTGCAAACATTCATTGGAGAGCTACTGTCGTAAGGCACAAACGTCAGTATAAGTTTTTTATTTGAAGCGTAAACAACAATATTTTTACCACACTTGAAAATGTCGAATTTCGTGCCAAATAATGTGTTTTTGCGGGGAATTTTTCTTCATTATTTTAATATGAAGAAAAAAGCAGCCGAAAGTCATCGTATCTTGGTGGAAGTTTATGGTGAGCATGCTCTAGCTGAGCGAACGTGCCAGAAGTGGTTTGCACGCTTTAAAAGTGGTGATTTTGGCTTGGAAGACGAAGAACGCGAGGGTGCGCCGCCAAAGTTCATGGATACCGAATTGGAGGAATTGCTCGATCAAGATCCGGCTCAAACGCAAGAAGAGGTTGCAAAAACTTTGGGAGTTGATCAATCAACCATTTCCAAACGTTTAAAAGCCATGGGAATGATCCGAAAGGTAGGCCATTGGGTGCCGTATGAATTGAAGCCAAGAGACGTTGAACGCCGTTTTATGGCATGCGAACAACTGCTTCAACGGCACAAAAGAAAGGGTTTTTTGCATCGAATTGTGACTGGCGATGAAAAGTGGGTCCATTACGACAATCCAAAACGTCGGGCAACGTATGGATACCCTGGCCATGCTTCAACATCGACGTCGGCGCAGAATATTCATGGCCTGAAGGTTATGCTGTGTATCTGGTGGGACCAGCTGGGTGTTGTGTATTATGAGCTACTGAAACCGAATGAAACGATTACGGGGGATGTCTACCGACGACAATTGATGCGTTTGAGCCGAGCACTGCGAGAAAAACGGCCGCAATACGCCGATAGACACGACAAAGTTATTTTGCAACATGACAATGCTCGGCCACATGTTGCACAAGTGGTCAAAACATACTTAGAAACGCTCAAATGGGATGTCCTACCCCACCCGCCGTATAGTCCAGACCTTGCGCCATCCGATTACTATCTCTTCCGATCGATGCAACATGGCCTGGCTGACCAGCACTTCCGTAATTACGATGAAGTCAAAAAATGGATCGATTCGTGGATTGCGGCAAAACCGACCGAATTTTTCACAAAGGGAATCCGTGAATTGCCAGAAAGATGGGAAAAAGTAGTAGTAAGCGATGGACAATACTTTGAATATTAAATTTGTAACCATTTTACGTCAATAAAGTTTCAAATTTAGAAAAAAAACCGCACGAACTTATTCATAGTCCTATATAATATAAGTTACCTCCTTAAAAAATTTTAAACCAAATATAAAAAATGATTATTTTTAATTTCCATGATTTGAAGTATTTAACTGCACAAGAAAAATGTACTGGCACACTCCGAACGGATTTTTTTTGGGTCTGTGGTAATTAATTCTCTTTACGAAACATTTCTATTTTTATTGAAGCCAAGTAGATACTTTTTTTACATACCTTAAGGGGTCCCGGTGGTTTAGAACTCGAAAATTTAGAGCATTTTTAGGATTTTTTTTATTTAACTTTTTTTACATACCAAAATGAAAAAAAAAAAATTTATAATTTTAAAAATAGCACTGAAGTTGACCCTCCGGAAAAATTGGACCAGGACGATGTTGTCCATTTTGTCTCTTCTATTTATCTGAAACACAAAAACCAAACCGTTTTTTTTTTCAGTTTTTTAATAATAAAAATATACGAAATAATTGAAATAATAATATGATTCTAGTACGAGCAATAGCCATTGATGTTGTGAGCAACATATTAAAATTTCAGACGATTCGGTTGAATAGTTTTTTTTTTTTGACAGGCCGAAAAAAGTCGTTTCGAGCTAAATGAGTTTAAAGTTTGAGGTACCGGCGCAGCGATCCGCGCGTTACCTAGTTAATGGGCTGTAGAAGCTATAATATTGGAAATTTCCGCATGGTTTCACAATATATTCTTAAGACACTTTACTTTCGAAAAGTCGGAAAGAACAAAAAATTGAACTTTTTGAAATTTCTAGACCACCTTCAAGGCAGAATATGCCTTCTTATACACTTTTCGCTGCTCGTTTGTTTGCTCCTTCTCGTGCAAGGAGTTGCTTCACAAAAAGTTCAAATGCATACTTCTTGGAAGCTTCTTTGCACTTCTTTCTGCATGAAAATTCAGAGTATGGGTTTTTACATACATTTGAGCTCATACATATATACATGTGTGTGTATTGGTGTTGCATTTTTAATGCTAAGTGCCGCTGTAATATTACACTAGGGCTTGCCTGATTTATTTCGCATATGAAAACGGAGCTGCATTAGCACGTCGCTTTACTGTAGTGCTGCCTGGACGGTTTTCCAAGGAAGCTAATACTTAGATATGTCTACGTGTATGTATTGTGTGTATAGATATACACATTCACATGCCATTAAATAAGTGAATGGAATCTAAACAGTAAAATGTTAAAAACAGATTTTATTGCCAACTATTAAACTTGATTTCTGCTTCTATTTTATACTTTTATTGCTTTGTTATTGTGGACGGTGCGCAAAACACAATAAGCGGCCATGGACTGGGTATTCAATTCAAAAAATATTATACATATTTTATATATGCATTGGTATATGTATGTATGTATGAAAATAATGGTACGAGATTTTAACTAAAGGTGTACGCACGTGAAGTGTAGAAAGTATTGATTTATATATGTATAAATTTTGTTCTTCGCATTGCATTTATTAATTTTTTTATGGAAGTGCTTGGCAAGCAAATAATCACAAAAACTGTTTATCAGTGATTTCACGTGTAAGCCATGAAATGAAAAACAAAAAAACAATACTTATAGATATATGAAGATATTGTCTTTTTATATTCATAATAAATTTGTTGGATTTAAAACAATTTGAATGGAACGCGGAAGTAATAAAATAGGTGGCTCACGCGTTGTTTTGAATATTATCAAACAATTTGGCAAATGATAGTATGAGTGAGTGATGGTGGTGCTGCACACACCGGAACAGCCATTCCACTTTCCGTTTATATCAATCAAATTTATTGGAAAGCTATGTAATCTAATCTACTCTCAATGCTTTCGAAGACGTATTAAGGCTTTTCATGTGCTACACAGTAACCTATTGCCACGGAAGCATTACAAGTAGGTAGCAAAGTAAATGCAAGGGGACAATTGCCACCTCTGCATTACACTTTGTCCGCCTTTGATCAGTACTTTCGGAGATAGCGAAAAACATTCCGGGGGCTTGTTATTAAGCGGGTCTGTGCGCACGAGGGGCGTTTGCAGGGTTCAACAAAAGTTGGAACCCCCCCTAAATCTGAGGGTGTGCGCACGGGCCTGCTATTAAGAATGCAAAGTAAACGTTCAGCGGGCGCCATGGTGGAATAGATTGATGCGGGACGACAATTCCAATCTAAATGCATGAAACACCAAGCGATTAATAGCCGTACCCCTTTTAAAAAGCGAATGGGAGTTCATTTATACAGATCTAAAACCAGTACAAGAGTATATCGTTTGCAGTCACAAACAAGCTTCGTTTTTTTTGTTCTTGTTTTTTTTTTTTGTCGGTGAGGTTTGGTTAAAAAAGCCTTCGCAGCGAATAGTAACCGTCACTACTACATGTGTGGTGATTGCCCTAAAAATATCCCTCCTTTGATTTATCCCTCCACCCCGGACTGCTTCCGCATTGCTTCAAGGTGGAGGGCTAAGACGACGTCCTAAGAAGGACACTTACTTACTCACCCTGCGTCCAGGGGTGCCTGTTTTGAGAAACCTATGCTCAATGCTCTACAGCATAACTTTCCATTTCACGCCTCTCTTTCCGAATAATATCCTCCACGAAATTTGCGACGGCATTCCATTTTTCTTCGTCTATCATCATTTTCTAGATAATTTCTTCAGGTGTAAATACACCAATAGCTCGTTGCAGACCTGTTCCCTGTATGTTCCACTTCTCCCATTTGCAAAAGGTGTGCTCCGCAACATCATACTTAGTATCTCCATATATGCAGTTTGGTAGGTTTCCCTTTCCCTTGCGAAAGGACCCATGTCCAGACAAAAACTGTGTGAGGTAATAGTTAAACTCACCGTGCTTTCTTTCTACCCACTTTTTTAGATCGGGTATTAGTCTCGCTGTCCATCTACCATATCGTTCAGAGTTCCATCGTGCCTGCCAAAGTGTGAGCGGTTGAAACCTAATATCGGAGAAGCGTGGTACTGGGATTCCTGTGATTTCTGCCTCCCATCTCCGTTTGCGCTCTCGTGCTAGAATATCTATGGGTATGGTTCCGCTGATGACTAAAACCGCTGCTTCAGATACTGTTGTATATGACGAAGCTACTCTGAGAGCGCAGGTGCGTTCCACAGATTGCAGAGTTTTCCGCCGGCATCCCTTACCGAATCCGCCGCCATCCCTTACCGAATCTGCACATATTTCGCATCCGTATAAAAGAATCGAATTTGTCGTGTTCGCTTGTTCTGCGTTGAACCTCCAAGATTTGGCATTAGCTTACTTAACATGCCGCTTACTTAGGCAGCTCGTGTGGCAGCATGATTTATGTACGCCCAGTAAGTTAGCCTTGTGTCTAATTGCACTCCTAGGTATTTGACCACAAACCAGATTGGTGTCACAATTTCAATCGGTACTTTCCCTTCCTACTGCTCACACAGCGAAAGCAGCTGCATTGCTTGAAGCGGTACTTTGGTCATCGGACAAAGGCGGTAAGTTCCGCCAATTTGCAGCGATAGTAAATCTGTAATGGACGCTCTATTGAACCATTCGAATGAAACTCCATTAATCACCGAAATCCGAAATAATATCTTATTAAATAAAAATTCCATAAGCATCATGTGGATTCCGAGTCATGCCGGAATACAAGGTAACGAGTGCACTGATACCAGAGCCAAAGAAGCCGCTCAAGAGCCCCTTAACTTCACTGCACATTTTACTATCAAAGATATTCGGAAAATTATACCAAAATCTCTGTAGGAAACGTATAATACTCAATGAATAATTACCAACACCCCTACAAAAAGTACAATCCTCTGGCATAAGCCCATATATCCCACACATCTCTTCTCAGAACCACAAGATATTTATATGCCTTCGAATCGCTCACACTATAGCCATCTAAGCCATCACACTATAGCCACTACAGCCAGTCGAACCAGACTGCCCTTTTTGCAACTCAAACGACTACACGACAACACACCTCCTCGATACCTGCCCAAGAATGGAATACAATAGAAATGCAATTCATCCTAACCTTGAGCTTTCGAATCTACTCAACAACACAGGACAAAAGCATTAACTTAATTTATAAATTTATTAAACTAACTAAATTAAAAGTTGAGCTCTTTGCGAAAACTATTATATATATAAAGTTATACTCCACTAAAACTCACACTATCCACTAATCTTCTAACACTACCTCAACTATCCTCTCCCATTCCCTTGAATAGTTACATAGCCCTGGCCCTGGCAGCCAGTGCTTATTTGGTAAGTGGAATAGTTATTTATAACTCTTTTAACTCTTTTAAACAAAAAAAATAAACTATACTTTCAAAATATCGAAAAAACAAAAAATCCATTTTTTGAAATTTCTAGATTCTAGGTTTTTTTTTATAACATACTAGCTGTACCCGGCGCGCATTGCTACGCCAACAACTAAAATAAACTTAAGGAAAATAACTTTAAAGAAAAATCAGTACACAAATATTCAATTCATTCTAAACCATTTTGTTGATTTTGTTAATTTCGAAAAAATTGTGACATTACAAAGTTTAGTTTCAATTCGATGTTTATTCAAGTGCAATATTTCTTGTTTTGGCATCTGGTGCGTAGACGAATAAATCAGAAGGTTCTCTGACATGTGAGTAAGCCACATAGAGCTGTCCATGTGAAGAGCATGGATTCACAAATTTAACGATTGTCCTTGTGCTTTGTTAATAGTCATTGCGAAAGCGAGTCGCACCGGGAACTGTAAACGTTTCAATTCGAATGGCATATCTGTCGGGATCATTTTTGAATTTTCCAGTCAAAATTGTTGTCTCGATTACATTGTTCATCATTTTCTTGACTGAGAGTCTGGTTCCGCTATGAGCATGTCATATTCGTTTCCTCTGTGTAAAAATATATGATCATACTAATTTTATGACAATCTGTTGAACGGGGCAGAAGTTGCTACTCTGCAACGCCACCTGGTGGTGCGTGGAAGCAATGATCATATTCTACAAACCTTCTCCGTGGAAAAATACATATATATACCAATTTTTTATAATAATCGGTCCAGTAGTTTTTGAGTTCATCGAGGACATACAGACAAACATTCATTTTTATATATAAAGAAGAAGAAGATTAACGGAAATGATGAACCTGATGCTTTCCATTTCAATTCAACCGAGCTATTCGGGTCATGTTCTTCGATTTCGATGAAACTTAAATATGTTGCTCTCTGGTCAAAATAATGAGACACGTATTTTTTTGTTCGCCCGAAAAAAAATTTTTTCAAGCTTTATCGGCAATTTTGTTTTTCGGCTCAAAATCGATTTTTTTTTAATAATATAAGAAATTTTTTTTTAAATGCTCATAACTTAGTCAAAAATGAACCGATTTTAATAATTTTGGGTTCAAAATGATCGTCATTACTTACACGAGCGATTTCATGTAGAAACAGTTGCAAAAAAGTAGTTGAAAATTTTTTATTTTGCAAGAAACAAAAAGTGCGAAACAGGTTTTTTACTCAAAATTTCATTACTCAATAACAACTCATTTTAGCTACTGGGCATTCAGCTTAATTGAAGTTTGAGGTGTCCTCTTGATTTGGAAAAAGTTATAAAAAAAAAAAAAATACACTTTTTGAATTATTGAATTTCGAAAAAATTTCAATTTTTTTCTTTTTTGCTAAATAAAACATTTTCAACTACTTTTTTGCAATTGTTTCTACATGAAGTCGCTCGTGTAAGTAATTACGATCATTTTGAACCCAGAATTATTAAAATCGGTTCATATTTGACTAAGTTATGAGCATTTAAAAAATTTTTGTTCTTATATAATTAAAAAAAATCGAGTTTGAGCCGAAAAACAAAATTGCCGATAAGTCTTGAAAAAAATTTTTGACCAGAGAGCAACAGATTTAAGTTTCATCGAAATCGAACAACATGACCCGAATAGCCCGGTTGAATTGAAATGGAAAGCATCACCTATAAAATTAAAATACGAGTATAAAATTAATTATAAAATAAGCATTTGAAAAAAAGTCGAATTTAGGGTTATTTTATTGACATTTTTAACCCCTAAAAAGTAATTTATCAACGCGAAATATCTAAAATTTTAGGTTTATCCTTCCGATAGTAACTTTTTGAGTTACAACACGAGCAGTTTTTGAAAAAGTCGTTTCGAGATAATTGAGTTTAAAGTTTGAGGTACAGGAGCCCGCGGATCGCTCTCTACCTAGTTAATGGGCTGTAGAAGCTATAATATTGAGAATTTCGGCATGACAATTTCACAATATATGCTGAAGATACTATATTTTCAGATTATTGAATAAAAAAATCGATTTTTTGAGGCTTGTGTCTCGGCTCACTTATATCTCACCTGACCATCAAGGGCCGATGTTTGAAAACTATGGTTTGTAAAATAGTCCGCTTGCAAGTGGAATGTTTTCTCTTTAGCAGCACGCAAAACTCCGCACACGCATTTACAAGCCAGTTTTAAGCCCACTTGCAGGTGCACAAGATCAGTCGCTTTAGCTTTGACTTTTTTCCCCCACAATACTGTAGCACCGGCCCATGATTCCAGAAACTAGGATTAAGCAACTTCATAGCTATTGCATTAGTACTCTTACATTTTTATTTGCACTCAAAATGTTCTTCTAATTCTTTTCGGAGCCCTGTTGATTTCATGAGTTTGCCTTGTCAGAGTGAATTTTCCAAAAACTTTAATCCGCATCGCATACTCTTTAAGTTTCTCTCGAAATTTCTCTCTAAGCAGCAGCAAAATATTCTTGTAAGCATAAACTAAAATTTCAATACATACTAATTCCTTCACCATTTGCTTGGGTGAAAAAAAATAGCAAAGGTATGTTCTTCTTTACTCGAAAAAGGCGGTTCGCAGGACGTGAATTCAGGCACGCACAACAGATACACTTAACCTTAACTGCATCGGCAAACATGAATTTAAAAAGTCACACACCCTTCTTGTCTGTCAGCCTCCGGAAGCATACCCATGAAGGCCACAAATCAAAGGTAAGTTTGAAATGCAGGCCTGCCTGAATTGACCGCCACACCTACTGTCCGCAGAGAAAGCATATTTACAGCCACACACATCGTCCATTTTGAGTATTATATATTGGCACTAACCGTATTTTATAGGCTCTTAAGTGTGTATGTATGCAACATACAAACACTATTACTACTAGTCGCACTTTTTCTTCATATTCAGAGCATGGACGATTTGGGTTTGTCAAAGGCATTTTAGGGCATTTCATAAAATGGCAAGTAAAAGGGACCATTAATGTTCTTGATGTTGTACGTAAAGCGGTATAAAATGATTCACAAGTGCGCCAAAGTAGTAAGTAACTACGTGGTAAGTACGTGCCACAAGCAAAGTAATCCCGTAAGGAAATTTACTTGAGCCGAACTGGTGCACTTCTAATGAATTTTTAATACGCGTATGACTTGGTATTTCTTTTTTCCCCTTATACAGGGAGAAATGATATTGGTAGATTGGTTTACGTGTCCATTCAAAGGGTGCTTGGAATTCAAGCTCATGGGGGTCACTGTGTAAAGTGTATAATTGAACTCCTGCGCAAACTCATTCGGTTTACTTTGAAAAGAGTGCGATTGCCGATGTTAAATTTGATTCGGTTTAGCAGGCGATCACCATATAGTACACTCGACAACAAATTCTAGCAAGAACTGAGAGGCAGTGAATTTCCCTCCTCTCTTTTAAAGTATGAACGACCGGCCTTTTTCATTGCCCTTCGAGTACAGAGCGAGGTAATAGTCACAAAAGGAAAAAATGCCATACGTAATACGATTCATTCGATTGAACTATTTTAAATACATATATGAAAATATTGATTTTAGCTATGTATTTTCTAGTAGTTCAACACTCAAAATAATGAGAAAAGAGAATAAATCGAAAATTTCAAGTAAATCAATGCTAAATTTGCAATAAAAAAGGGACTAGAATGTTAGCAGTGTTTTTTGGTAAAGTTAAGAGATACTTTTAAACATACATAATTGTACTGTTATTATACAGAATAAACGAAAAACAAATATTTGAATAAAGTATGCTCTGCTTCTTTTAATTTCACAGATTATGTTTTGCATGCCGAATCAATTGTGATTCAAATCAATAGCCTTTTAAGTTATGAATATCTACAATGAGCAATAAAAGCAAACATGTCTCTCTCATTAGTACAGTATATTGAGGTACGCTCTCGCTCTTTGTTTACAAGCACTTTCGCTCAGATGATACGATTTCTTACGGTCATATGTTGTCTTCATTACTCTAATGTCTAGTGTACTATATTTAATTCATTCCCTTTCTTATGACGGCAGTCTCTTATTACGGACCAATCATTTGTGTTGGATATATTGAAGCTCTCTGAATACCGAATTTGATGAGCATTTTTCAACCTACGCTAAACACTTTTCCCGAAGTAAAATATTTTGGTTTAAGAGTTAATTTTTACATACATACAAATCTGGAAGTAGAGTGATTTTTGCAGTGGAGTTTTGCGAATTCACAAACAGAACTTTTATAAATAGTGAAATAGAAATAATATAATACTTCTTTTAATTTACACTGATTTGTTTGAAATAAAAAAAGGAAATATAAAAATATACTTATTTTTATTTTGTAATCTGTGAGACGAATGATGAGTGACAGAATAGCACTGATTTAAGTTTAGTGATCTAGGATACTATGGCCCTTCACTTCCATGGCCTAACTCAATTATCATTAACTATGTGTTCAAAAACCTACTGTTACTTTACGTTCATATAAATTGAAAGACCCTAAGGACCATTGCTGAACCTAAATATGCCTGCAAAACTGAACCAACGCGTTTGACAAAGTGTTGCTACTAAAATATTACTTTGGTTTCGCCAGATGCGTTCTATAAGGCATCATTCGGTTAAGAAATATTAGTCACGCTAAAATAATGATCATTCTTACTGAAATAAAAAAAGGAACAAACCTTCGAGAAAAGAAAAGAAAGCAATATATTCTGAACCGTTATCACCTTTGGATACCATAAAGCATCCATCTATTGTAGTAAGTTTAAGTATTACGAGTATACGTCAGAGTCTCGATATTCCTTCAATGAAAAATTCCAATAAAAAATACCTAATCGTAGAATATTGTAGAGTTAGGGCTTTTGTTTTTTGCTTAATATAAGAGATGTCAGCGATTGCTTGCAACATCGATAAGAAAAGCAACAGAAATCTGCACAATATAGGTATGAAGCCATTTCAAGATAACCGAAACCAATTTCGCTGTCACCAACAGGCATTCAAACAGCACTAACTGTATTTGAATAACTCAATAGAGCGATTCCATGTCAAGTGATCCAAGTATTTTGGACGTTGCCGTCAAAGGGTTTGTAAATGGAAAAAATTAGAATGACTTGACATGGAAGCGCTGTATTGACTTATTCAGTATCAAGTTGTATGTCAATAGAATTAAAAATGTTATTAAAACGCTTCGAAATTTAGTTATCTATTTATTTAATACTAGCAAACCCGGCCCCCTTCGCTGGGCATACTAAAATAGAATAGATATGGTTTAGAACAGAAAATATATGGTTTTCATATTATTTATTTCTTTATTCTTTATTCAAGCGCTTTGGCATAAACAATATTTTTTGTTTTTCTATTTGTTTTTGAGTAAATATAAAATATAAATTGAAAATCAGGAAAAAAGAAGATTGTTTTTAAATTTCAAATCAACGCATATGAATAAACAATCGTCTTTTTTCCTGATCATCCATGAATTTTTCGTTTCAATTTATATGTTTTATTAAGCATTGGAGCTTTTTTAACTATTATCCATTTATATTTTTCAAACAAAAAAAACGAAAAAAATTGTTTTTTCCACGAACACATAATTTCATTCGGATTTCACATTAAATTCTCAAATTTCGTAAGAAATTATTCACTGTTCCAAAATCCACTCCAAAAAAATTCACAAACAATTTTTACATGTTGCACTTACGTTTTTTCCTTATGGCATCCAAATCAGAAAGAAATATTGACACATTGTTTGTTGTAAGTTTGGTTTAATTCGGTGCAAAGACACGGCGGATCCACGTTTTGGCATATATTTCGAGACCCTAGTCATCAATAGGTATGAAAATTACCCCGTATTAAAGCACTTATCAACAGCTTTCATTTGATACCCATATTGTACGTACACAACCAAAGGTTACCCGGGTCCACGTTTTGACCTATATCTCGAGACCCCAGTCACGTAGCGGCATGAAAAATACTCTGTACTAAGGCATTCACCAACAGCTTCAATTTGATATCCATATTGTACAAACACATTCTAGGCTCCACGTTTTGGTCTCTATCTCGAGACCCTAGTCACGGAGCGGCATGAAAAATACTCTGAACTAAAGCATTCACTAACAGCTTCCATTTGACACCATATTGTACATACACGTCCGAAGGTTACCCGGGTCCACGTTTTGACCTATATCTCGAGACCCTATCTACCAATAGGTATTAAAACTATACGGAAATCATCTTCAATACCTACTTAACAACGTGTGTAAGTTTGGTTTAATTCGGTTCAAAGACACGGCGGGTCCACGTTTTGGCATATATTTCGAGACCCTAGTCATCAATAGGTATGAAAATTACCCCGTATTAAAGCACTTATCAACAGCTTTCATTTGATATCCATATTGTACAAACACATTCTAGGGTCCACGTTTTGGTCTCTATCTCGATACCCTAGTCACGGAGCGGATGGAAATACTCTGAACTAAAGCATTCACCAACAGCTTCCATTTGATACCCATATTGTACATATACATCAGAAGGTTACCCGGGTCCACGTTTTGACCTATATCTCGAGACCCTATCTACCAATAGGTATCCAAACTATACGGAAACCATCTTCAATACCTCCTTAACAATGTGTGTAAGTTTGGTTTAATTCGGTGCAAAGAAACGGCGGGTCCACGTTTTGGCATATATTTCCAAACCCTAGTCATCAATAGGTATAAAAATTACCCCGTATTAAAGCACTTATCAACAGCTTTCATTTGATATCCATATTGTACATACACAACCAAAGGTTACCCGGGTCCACGTTTTGAACTATATCTCGAGACCCCAGTCACGGAGCGGCATGAAAAATACTCTGAACTAAAGCATTCACCAACAGCTTCCATTTGATACCCATATTGTACATACACGTCCGAAGGTTACCCGGGTCCACGTTTTGACCTATATCTCGAGCCCTATCCACCAATAGGTATCCAAACTATACGGAAACCATTTTCAATACCTTCTTAACAATGTGTGTAAGTTTGGTTTAATTCGGTGCAGACATGGCCGGTTAGCGAACACACACAAAAAGTTGACTTTATTTTATATATAAGATTTTTTTCAGTTTGTGTCCGAAAAATCCAAATATCTTACGGAACCCTATTTTTTTCCAAAATAAAATGTAATCCATGTTACTCGTGGATAATATAGTTTTCGAATGGTGAAAGAATTTTTAAAATCGGTCCAGTAGTTTTTGAGCCTATTCGTTACAAACAAACAAACAAACAAAGTTTTCCTCTTTATAATATTAGTATAGATTAGTCCGTAGATGTCCTTCTTCAGCATACAATCAAATGTGTGCAACGGTTCCATTGCAGCAGCTTTAGCTTTTTGGTCGGAAAGCTCGTTCCCTTTAATACCAAAGTGGCAAGGAATCCACATTATTTTGACTTTATTTTTATTTTATTTTGATGCTCAATTAATATGATCCGTATGCTTGAAATAAGGAGTGATTTGTTTCTTCTCTTCATGACACCTGATATTGTAGATTTGCTATCCGAACAAATGATTGTTTTTTCATTAGTTTTTGATGCAACTATTATGACATTGTATATTGCTATAGCTTCTGTTGTGTACACAGAACAGTAGTAAGGTAGTTGACTCTTCGTTATTGTTTCACCATCAGCATTCACTACTGCAAACGTGGTGGTCCAGAGTTTTTGAACCATGAGTGTAGATCATTTTCCATTCGGGTCTAAATGGTGCGACGTATTCTTCAAACCTACGCTGGTATTCTAATGAACTGGTGATGGATTTAGGAAATATTGCTATACCAAAAAGTACTAAAGACTTTTTAAAATGCCAAGGCGGTGAGCTAATTAGGGGCTTTATTGTGGCCGTGGCGAATAACCAGTTTGTTAGCATATTCCAGTGCTCTTAGTATAGTTGACTTGCGATTTTGCACTTTACTTGCAGCAAATAGTGATTAGGTGGCCTCATGTAGAATGCTATTGAGAAGTTTTGGGCACTTCGAAATTATTCAAAGGAATTAATTGAGGTCATCCAAATTCACCATTTTATATTATGATTTTGACAAATTCAAAATTATATTTCAACTGTGATGCGGAAAGTAAGCAAATCTTAGGTCATTGACGCTTTACTGCTAATGAATATAGGAAGGTCAATTATAATGTTCCGAAATTATTTTTTTCGCCGTGGTTTTGAAATCGAACCAGGTTTGCTGTAAAACAAATTAATACACAACCTTATGGAAACAGCAAAGTGAACAGAACCTCTCACAGGTAAACACAGGATGACAGCCTTTTTTTCTCAATAAATTGTAGCCAAATAGGCTGGTGCATGACTACTATTCGGAGTACGTAAGTTCGAATCTCCGTGAAACATCAAAATGGAGAAAAAGTTTTTTCTAATAGCGGTCGCCCCTCGGCAGGCAATGGCAAACCTCCGAGTGTATTTCTGCCATGAAAAAGCTCCTCATAAAAAATATCTGCCGTTCGAAATCAGCTTAAAACTGTAGGTCCCACCATTTATGCGACAGCATCAAGACGCACGCCACAAATAGGAGGCGGAGCTCGGCCAAGCATATAAATTGTAATTATCGGGTTTTCTCTAATCGTGTTTGGTTAAGATACTTAAATAAAAAAAAAATGATTTTATTTAACAATAAATGGAAAAAGAGCAAACGAGTTGTTCATGTTGGACAGCAGCTTTAAAGGTGTGTATTTTATAGCAGCCTATCTCAACCACCCCGCATTCTCCCTCATCACTTTGGTCATTGGCACTCGAATCATTACACACTTACAGCATCTAAATGTTGATGATACGTAAAAAGCTTTCAAATGCAGTAAGAAGCAGTGAGTTTATGGCGACCATTTCGGTGGGACAATATTAAAAGTTAGAATAACAACAAAAATTTCTGCAGCAGCATTACAACCCTACAGAGAAATCTACTGGTACCGAGTTGGCAAATCCAGAATAATAACTAGTTCGCATCATTTGATGAAAATCGCTTTCCAAGCAAGCATTTTTGTAGGTTCTGAAACAGATGGAAATCGCTGGGAGCCAAATCTGGTAAATATGGTGGATATCCCAACAATTCGAACTTAAATTCATAGATTTTAGCTATGCTCTTGTGACACGGTGCATTATCCTGATGAAAAATATTTTTTTTTTCTTTTACAAACTGTGTATTTTTTAACGATTTTTTCTCTTCAGCTGGTCTTAAGGGTTACAATTATATTCAGAATTTATTGCTTTACCATTTCGCAGGTAATCCACAAACAAAATTTCTTTCGCATCCCAAAAAACTGGTGCTAACACCTTCTACGCCGATTTCTGGATACGAACTCGTTTCGAAGCCGAAGAAGTTGGTTCACACCACTCCGTAGCCTCTTGTTTTGATTTTGGATCATGGTGATAGACCCAAGCCTCATCCAAAGATGAATGGGCTCACAAAACCTACTTTATCCTTTCACAAATGCTTTAAATGCTGCAGGAAAAGTCGCATTCGAATGTTAGCGAATGCGACACCCATTGTGCACACAGCTTTCTGAAACCCAATACTTCGGTCAAAACATTGCCTACACTGCCCAATGATGTGACTAGGGCTTCTACATACAAAATCTCTTTCAGTCACTCAACGATTTGTCAATACAATATGCCACATTTTTTCTACGATTTCTGGTGCTGTTGCTATTTTACTTGATTGGACGTCCTTAGCGTGGATCGTCAAAGCTTGTACGACTACGTACGACTAAAAATTCAACAACCCTCTACTACACTTTCGAGACTTGTTCATAAATTTCCGTTGGCTTTAAACTTCCAAAAATAAAAATTCAATCACCGCACGATACTTGATTTCTTTTATTGTTGAAAATTCTGTGCCACATCGATATTAAATGGCTGGTAAACAAAGAATGAATCGGCAGGTCTAAATGAAACGAATGTACCAATATAAAAAACCTCTCTTATTGCACCGCAAAACTTATTGAACAACCTAGTATTACTTAACTAAAGATATACTTTTTTTTGGTTCTCTTTCTATATTTTTTTTTTATTTGACTATTATAAATAATATTTGTTTTAAAAAATGAAAGGTTACTCAATATTTTGTATAACTGCCCGAGCAGCTGCAGCATTTTGTAGTCCCTTCTTCTTAAGTGGCGCGATAACCACTTACGCGATTTTGGCCGAGTTTAACAAATAGCTCCAGTCGTTTCATTCTCTCGCCAGTTGGAAACACCAAGTAAGGCCAAGTCTTTCTCCACCTGATTTTTTCAACGCAGAGGAGGCCTTCCTCTTCCGCTTTTACCGCATCGAATACTTTCAGAGCCGGAGCGTCTGGTTCTCATAAAATTTATCAATTTTTGAACATTATAGTCCTGGAATTTCTTGGGGCCATTCTTTAAAACGATGTTTTTAGCTCGGCTCGACCTTCTGGGTGTGTTTTTACAATGTTTCTTTTTTTTAAATATGTCCACAAATTCTAAATTGGATTAATAACCGGGCTTTGGGCTGATTTAACCAATATTTTACTACAAAAAAAAGACGCCACATTCTGGCCATATGAGTTTTATGTTTTGAATTGTTTTCTAGTTGAATTTAAACTGGGGTTCGTTGTCAGTAATGAAGCAAAATTTTGTTGCACTATTTGTCAAATGGCATTGAAGAATATTCAAGTATTGTCGCGCATACATTTTACCTTCTATAAACACTTAACTCTAAACTCACTAGCAATATTCCACAAATTATAAACAGTTTCCTGGCAAATTTCGCTTGTTAACAAAGGAGTGGAGAGCTAGGAAAATCGCATTGCAGTGGTTGCATTACAAAAGTAAAAAGAAAGTGAGATTTACGAGTTGCTGAAAAAACTTAATATTTCGAAAATGTTTGTTCATCGCACGATCAATCGTTTTCCCCAATGGTCTGAAGTGACCGACAGAAAAAGAGGTGATCGTCCTCAAATGGCTCGAACCAATGCAACCATAAAAGCCGTTCGACAAAGAATTCGCAGAAATCCCCTTAGAAAGCAGAAAATCATGTGCAGGCCAATGCATGTGTCGATCAAATCTATGTCAAGACTAATTAGAGATGATCGTCACATGAAAGTCTTCCGTCGCTCAACTGGTCACCTTTCACAACGCGCTCAAAGAAAATTCGACTCAACAGATGCAAGCAGCTTCTTCGGCGACACGCGTTCAACGGCCATGAAAATATTCTTTTCACACATGAGAAATTTTCCCTGTTGAAGAAGTTTATAATACGCAAAACGATGAAATCGATGCTAAAACTTCTAAAGACGCAAAATGTTGTTCCAAGGGCCAAGCGTTGTTCTGCGTGGCCACCATCCAGCCTACGTAATGGTTCGGTGGTTCGAAAAACAGGCTAAGGCCGGGGCAAAAGTATACCAGGAGGATGTCTTAGAAGGCGTGGTGAAGCAGTTGAGCAGTACTCTCTTCAATGGAGAGAGTCGGATTTTCCAGCAAGATTCCGCTCCAGCCCGTAAGGCGAAAACCAATTAGCAGCGACTGAAAAACAATATTTCTGGGGTAATAGCATAGAAGATTGACCGCCTGGAAGCCCAGATCTGTATTCATTGGAGTACAGTTTGTGGTCAGAATTGGAAAACAAGGCCTCACAGAGATGACCTCACAGAAATTTGTAGAGTCTCAAAGAATTTTTGGTTCGAGCAGTGACGTCAATACCCTTGGAAACCGTGCGTGCTACTATATTTGAATGGCCTAATAGTTTGAAGACTTGTGTAAAAGCAAATGGTGACCATTTCAAATGAAAATTTAGATTATTTTTAATATTTGCATAATTAAATTTTTTTTTTTTTGTGTAAATATTTTATTTGCAATCTATCTTAATATAATGATATTCAGCAAATTAGGTCTTATAATCTAATAGCAGCGGTAGTATTTGCACAAATGCAAAACTACATATAAAATTACGATATTTGTTCTAAAATTTGATCTTAAATGTATTAAATTTCATTTGTACTAATGAGTTGCTTATCTTCTGTTTTTTATTTAGTGTTGAATATATAATTTGATTAATTATAATAATTAAATAAAACTAACTTTATTAAAAGAATTATTATGATTTCATATCTATAACGGACTTAACTTGTAACAGAACTTATAGCAGGACTAAGTATAATTATAACAGACCGACTGAGCCACCTCAAACGATGTCCGTTTTCCAGGCATTTTTGCGTCCTCTACAATTTACGTACGATTTGATATTTTGATCAACAAATCACTCTTACGATAATTTTATGACTCATTGATGGCTAATGCATGTGTAAAAACTCAGTGAGATATCAAATCATCTTAGCAAACGATGCTGACAATAGATATTTAAAAACACTTTCTAGACAACTGAGAATTTGGTTTTTGCATTTTTGTTTTTGTTTGCTTTGGTGGTTTCAAAAAGTTTACCGTTACGAAGTAGTAGTAACTAGGCAGCTGAAAAACTTGCGTGATGTAATTTTGAAAAGCTCTCGAAACTCAATAAAAAGCGGTGGTTTTAGTTAGAAATGTGCAAATTACTGGATATATAAGCTATAACTGCCAAACTATCGCCGATAGTATCGATAGCGGGTGTTATTTGATCATATATCTCTGGTTGCGTGCCTATCGATAAAACTACATTTAATAATTATTTAATTGTATTACTATTCGATAGCATCGATAGTATTGAAAGTATATACATCAACTATCGAAAACCATAGATGGTCTTAATTATCAATAGCTCGACAGCTATAATACTCAAGCCCGCAAAGAAAATGTCCAAAATAATATACTTTGCTAATTTGACATGTAATCGCTTTAATGCTTTAGAAAAATATTTTTCATGGCACCGAAATGTAATCGAATGTAATCGAAAATCATTTGAATATAATTTCCACATAGAACTGAACTCATGTAAACTGAGTGGCACGTGCAGAAATAGCACCATTAGCACAGTTTAACCATCCCAACAAGAGAGCAGCAAAATAAGACTGCCAAACCCATTGACATGCTGGGTGAGCAATTGTCCTTTGTGAAAAGCACCGCGGGTATTCAGTTCTCTATTGCTCTGGCAGTCAAGTCAGTTTACAGCCAACAATAATACTCATAGGCGCACATTAGCAATAAAAATGTGATTCATGAACGGACTCTCAATGACGAATGGTAGTAGTAGTAAATACACACATACATATACTTTATACTTACGTATTTGTTCAGAGCGAAATGAATTTCTCTCGTAATTTCCTCAGATGGTTTAAGCATCAAATACATAATGAAGAGCATCAAATTATATTTTACCGCTTTTATGGTGAGACCGTTGAGTAGTTGCATGTGTCGAAGAGATTGCAAATGGAATGAATTGACTTTAATGGAGCAGACCAAAAATATTATATCATCAGGCATCCAATTATTTCTTAGTAAAACATAAAATTAATGTGTGTACATATAGGCATTTAAATATAAGTATTCAGATGTATTTATTTATGTTTTGGTAATTAATTAAATGCTCAAATTCCATAAGTATAATACTTCAGCCATTCCAAATCAACTATCCACAATTAATATAATTAGCTTTTGGTGAAAATATATAGAATGCAGCTCAAAACATTAATTTAGCAAAATTTCTACGTTTTTTATTAAAGCATTCATTGATTAGGTGAGTTTTCGCTGTTCCTATTAAAAACGCTTTAAAGGCGAGCAGTTACAGAAACCCGACTTGGACGGATGCTTAAATACTCACAATTTCGTTCTCCGACCAATTTGAATTTACGACAGAATATTTAATAAATCAATTTAAAATGAATGAAATAAAAAATAAAAGGTGTTAAATATCTTGAGCGAATTAAGGAAAAGGCACAAAAAATGTTCCCCAAAATTTCAAACTTTTTAACCAGATCTCCTAGAATGATTTCGAGGGTGCAGTTTTATAGCCCATTAATTTTTCGAGAATAAAGTGCGAATTTTAAGAGGCTCTAATATCGCCTTGGTTTTTGACAATTTTTTTTTTTCGATGACGGTGTTGAGTGTTTTCATTCACATAAAAAATTGTCGACTTCGACATTTTGATGAAATTATTGTTATTGAACTTTTTACAATTTTATACAAAGTTTGAAACTTTGACTCGCTCATTGCACTCTAAGCTTGAAGCAAAAGATGTCGCTCTCTCTACATTAACAACTATGGTAAAAAATCTCAAAAGCATTGTTGCTAATTCCGCTAGTATTCTCGGTAGTAGAAATTCAAAACATGCGAGCTACTCGCTCTCTCCTCTTTCTGTTCGTTGTCCACCTATTGACCATGAGAGTAATACGCTGAACTCTGCTGCTAAGCCTGCGTCGCAAACATTTGCTTTGCATGGTTCTGCCGTCACTAAAGAAAAGAAAGCTAAGTCTAAGATTTCTAGAACTCTGGGAGAATTTAATTCGGGTATTATATAAAAATCTTCCTCTGTAAATTATAAGAAATCTTATCTTTTTCTTTCAATCATTACAGTTGAAACTAGATAATTATAAGTATAATTTTACTTTGATTAATTTATTTAGCATTAATTTGTTTGCATTGTCTGTAAGAAATACTGTTTTTTTTTTATTAGACTACTAATTGAATAAATAAATAAATTTGAATTCTTACGGGAACTTTAAAAACAATAGAATATCGACAAAAAGAATACAAAATAAATCTTCGACTTGTAAGTTTACAATAGCAAATGTTTTTAATATATTTCTTAGCTATAATAGCAAATATTTTGAATATATTTCATACCATTTTTATTGAAAAATATCTAAATTTCTCTGACATTTTTTAGACTTTTTGATAAGATTTTCTATAAAACAGCGTTTGAGAATCAGGTGATCTCAGTTGTGGGCATTTTTTGATGATCAGCTGATAGAGTATTTACTTATGGATCAGTTCAATGTACGTGATTGGTGACTAGGCAGCAGAATTCTGCCCGCTAACGGCAACGCAGCAACACGGGTGTAGACTGTGTTAATTTTTTTCATATATCACCAACAGAATGTCAGTTTTTTCGTAACCCCTATTACGTCAGCCAATCAGCTGATTCTTTCAAATTCGCTGAAAGTCGGTTAACGGTCTGATCTTGACCACACCTCTGATATTTTTGCCCCATTAGAAATTTAACGCTGGTTTATCAAAGAAATATCTAAAATTCAAAAATAAATAAATTAAATTCAGAACTGGGGATTGTATGTTTTTCTGCAAGTACCTACAAAATCACCATAAATATCTATTGTATTCGAATGATAAATATATTAAGTAATTACTTCCAAAGTACCTCACCAAATTATTTGGAAATATTTTTTCTAGTATATAAAATATCATTATTTATTGCTCTAACACTAATTCAGTCATTTCATTGTTAATAAATATAAATTAACTTCATTTGTAAGAGCATTCTTGTCGAGCATTTCCCAGTGCATCATGCCCTCCCAGTTCCGCCAAACACATCTTCTTTAGATAAAGGTCGGGCTTGACTATCGACTTTGGCGTATCTCCTGGACCCACCCACTCTGGTTTTTTGCTTCATATTGATGTATAGGCACTATTTCTAGGCACCAGTCTCCCGTAACGATTCGGTACAAAACGCACTGTTTATGACCGCGTGTTGCTCGATGGCGGGCGAGGTGCTGAGAAGCAATTTGAGGCTGCTTCGGCAGCTCTTTGACCTCGATGAAAAATAAAAAAGTGCGTGGCTCTCGCTTAATTTTTTTTAAATAACGTCCTTATGAGGGGATTTAACTTTTTCAAGGCTACAGGCTGTCTAAAATTTAACGAATTCTTCTGCAAAAATGCTGTGGATGGTATTTAATATTTATTTTGATACATTTCTTTCATTTCGTAAGTTAAATATTATTTTTCTTTCCTTCAAAGTAGTTTCTCATCATTTTTAAACAAGTCTCGTATTGTATTACAAATTAAGTGAAAACTACCGAAACCATAGAATTTTACTAACAGAAAGAATGTTAAATTCTACCAACAGTGACGCGTTTCTGTAGGTATAACGGTGCCTTGGCAAAGCCTATATCGATTACAAATTCGAACACTTGTGTGATGTGAACTCCAAACAGTTCATGTTTATAGATGTTTACACTCATAATTTTTTTCGAGTTATTGAATTATTTCTTTCAAGAGAAAGCTAAGTGTTTATATGTAAATAGTAAAAAATTAATTCTTGAATATGAACCCGAGATAAAATAATCCTTTTTCGGACTATCTACTATGAAAATTAAACTTCCGAACACTTTTGTGAGGCACTGTATAGCTTTTCATGTATCCATTTCTTTCCTTATCCTGTTCCACACACTACTCTGCATTACTGTCCAAACAAGTGTATAGAAAATATAGTCTTTAAGTGCAACTGCTAAGAGAAACTACACTCGTATTGTTTGTTGAATTGCTGCTTCAGCTCTTTGGGCGACCCTAAATATGGCAATAAATCTTCATTTTAATAATGGACATATATTTGTATATGAGTAATTCTTTCAAGTAAACACGCAAACGCACACATAAAAACCAATACAATCATAATATCCTGCTATTTCCACAGAATTATGGCAGTGCCCACCTTCTTTCCCCCACCGCTATTAGCTGCCACAGCGTTCGAACGCTCCCAAAGTTACCCATGGCTCTAACGGTGTCTTTACAAGCACTCTTATGCTCTGCCGCTGGCGTTGTGAGGAAAGGAGCTTGTGGAATACTTAATTAAGATATATGTACAGGATAAAAATCAAATACACATGTGAGCTTGTATGCAGTATACGTGTATGTGTGTGAGTGATTTTTATGAGCTATGCACATAGGTATATATTTATTTGCGTAGACAATTACATATAAAAATTTGTATTACAATAAAATACGTACGTGATAAGCGAACACCCACAGGATGTGGAGTTGGTGAAGCAGAAAACTCTGCTCTGCTTTCAAAATTTGCATTCAACTGGCTGAGCTTCATTTCCATATGTTTATTTTCGCCTGCCTTAGGTGATTTAAAATTTTACACGCATTTAATTGGTTTGAAAAAGGTTTACCTATTTGATATTGAAATAACTATAATTGCTGGCATGGATGGAAATGTAGCTGGCTTAATTGAATTTATAAACAGAAAATCGTAATTTGGAAAAACATATTAATTTGAAAGCTTCAACTACAGATATTACGTACGTGTTTGTGTGTAATTTTCCAAACCGATACGTTCTGCACTGCTTTTAAAACCAAGTAATCAAATATTGTCTTACAATTGCATTTTCTATTATTTTAGGTGAATAGAGGGCACTGGAACTTGCCAGCGTTCATATGTGATTTTTACATAGCTATGGATGTGATATGTTCAACTTCATCGATCTTCAACCTTGTGGCGATATCGATAGATCGGTGAGTAATAGAAATTTCAATAATTAAAACTATTAATATGTGTACATACACATTAAGCGAAATAGCCACATGGTGCACTAAACAAGAAACGTTTTTTTGAAATACACAATAATCAGTACATACATCAATAATCAGAGGTTAAATCTTTTTACCTTTCGTCATAAGGGAAGAAAGTAAACGTAAGGAACGAAAATCAACATGTTGAGAGATCAGCCATTGATTGCAAAAATTAAATAATTTTCATGGGCGTAAAAGTAAATAAGTATATGGGACAAAACGAATATTAAATTAACCTTAAGAAAGCAATACAAAATAATTTATTTAGTAGCCTGTATGTCCTCCGTTATTTATTGTAACTGATACTAGTCATCGTTTTATCGCTAAAAATAATGAATTGTCATTCATGATACGAGAAGTTATGACTATCGGCGATTTTGAGTCTAGCTGCTTTGTGGCGTGGTGTAAACTTGAGTTTATCCAGTCTATTTTGATATTTTAAATCTTCACTAAATTTATTCACTAATTTTATTAGGGCTGATGTTTTTATTGACAGCCAACAGTCTTATTTCACTCTTATACCTAACAACAATCTTAGGTTTTGGACCAGATCTCTTCATTCTTCCATATCCATTTAGATTTTCAAAAACTTGTGGATGGTATTTTTATTTCGATTCGCTTTTAGCGTTATTTTGCGAGCTGAGACTCCCGGATTCACTATAAGCGAGAATACTAGCGCGCTCCTCCCCTGTGAGTACGCAGCCTTCATTTATCATTACATTACTTATACGAATATATTAGTCTTGCAGCTATTAAATAAATTAAAAGGATTCTTACTTTATGTACAAACGAGAGTTGGCTTTATATTTTGCAACCAATAATGAAAACACAGTAACATAATAATAATGACTTTACTGTTTTTCAAAATATTATTAAATTTCTAGGAATTCAATACAGGTCTGCATTCGCTCGAACAATTTTCAAAGCACCCAGATGTGGATACCTCCAAAACGAACTCTTTAAAGGTCATCAGGCGGAACGTTGAACGTTGACCTGGCGTGAATAAAAAGAAATCTTTAGGCGCTAAATCAGGGCTGCAAGGCTGAAGACCCATTAATTCGATTTTTGAGTGCTCAAATCTTTCTTGTGTGAGCCGATACGTGGCATTGCCTTGGTGAAGGATAATTCGTATAGGCGGTTGGTTTTCATTAATTCTCCAAAAACTTCTGGCAAACAAATGGTTGTGTACCACTTAGAATATAATGTTTTAATGCCACAGTTGCGACATGACCATATTTTTCGAAAACCAGGCTACTTTATGGTGCTTCTTCCGCGAAGAACTTTTTTTTAATTAAACTCACCTTAGACCGCCCATATAGTCGATTGTTATTTTGTTTCCGGCTCATATTATCATACTTGAACACGCTTTGAAAAAAATTGTAATTGAATTTGACAAAAAACTTTGAATTTTTGAATATGAGCACCTTCTTCTTGCTATTTTTAAGTTCTATAGATGTTCAAGTTTCGAAGCTTAGAAAAGTCTGAATGCCGACCATCAAACAGAAAATGCTTTTTGATTCTAAAAACTGAGATATATTACTAAAGATTTCGCTTACAAAAGTTGAAAACTCCAAATATACTATACAATCGCTATTTGCAGCACGGTGACACTCACAGACATAAGAAGCTGAAGAACGAGATAGTAGGGTCACCGCAAGATCCTCCTACAGGGAACCGCATTGCTCAAAAAAAAATCTGACTTTACAATCCTTGACTTGAAGAAAAATATTTTAGGGTATATTTTAGGTACGTTTTTTTTCTCGGTGAACCGAATGGAGAAAAGGGAAGGTGATTGGTAGATTCGACACTGAAATCTATACTGACGGTTCCAAGATGAATTGTGGTTATGAATTTCCCTCTATTCGGAGCCGTTCTAATTATCAAAATCAATTCGACTTCCTGACTATGCTGGCGTGTTCCAGGCAGAACTATTAGCAATCAGGGAAGCTCGCAAATCACTGAAACACTACAAAGAAATTGGTGCAAGAGTAGCTATCTTTTCAGGCAGTCAATCAGCTATCAAAGCCTTAGATTCCAATTCCATTTCATCCAAACTAGTTTTACAGTGTAGAGAGGAACTAGAATTGCTTGGCCATTAGTTTCAAATTACTCCTATATGGATTTTCGGTCATAGAAATTTATAACCTAATGGGATAGCGGATGAGCAAGCAAGAAAAGTTTCGGTCCTAGACATAACAGAGGCAGTGGCTATCCCATTCAACACAATAAAAACATCAATTGTTTCACATTATTTTGCTTGAGCCGAAAGAAGGTGGAAGCAGTTAAGTACATGCGCCACAATAAGAAAAACATAGCCATCGTACAACTTCCAGCGGACGAATTATTTGTTAGGTTGCTCTCAGCCAAGCAGGAGAGGGGAAAGAAAGAAAAGTATTTCAATATAAATACTCAAACACTTCAACAACAACAACATACAATTTTCAAATAACCCAATTTTCAGACTTTATGACAAAATGAAAAATACTTGATTCCCTAGGCATGGAATCGCTCAAGAAACTGCCCATGCCCATAATAATTCGAACCTTCCTTCACAAATACTTTAGAGATGAGGAGGAAACCAAATCGAAAGCTTCAACCTCTTTGTGAAGTCCACGGAATTCTTCGTGTCTGGATTCACAACAAGGACCACACATTCTTCACGCACCCAGCACATGCCTTTCAGGTCCCACTCGAGTACTTTGCTTATCGAGTATAAACATCTCCCTGAAATTAGAGCGATTCAGACATCTGCGTATGCAGGTAACTACGGATCCCACCCTTTCAAGGTGGCAATTCCACAATTTGACAATCCAGTTATACATAAATATCTATGTGAGTGCTTGCACCGATTGAATTAAGTGCGTCAAGCGCGAAAAGCTAACTACCTACAAAAAATTCGCCTTTACGTATTGATTCAATGAGAGTGAGCCCAAGGTTTTCGGCGCTGATTGTCGCCATGGTGTGGGTGCCACCACTTCAGCGGAGATGGGGCATTGCTTGTTTAGCTTCGCTTGTGTGCTTCTCCATGGTGTGCTTCTAGCCATACAAGTACAACTTCCCAGACGTTCAATTTTCACAATTCCATGAGTACAAATTTAATTTGTATTTCATTATTCCTCCATTACGCGAAGGCAACAAGTACTAAGTGTGTGTAACCAAGTTAAGTTAAGTAAGCAGTATGCCGAAAGCCAAACCTAAAGCATGAAACGGAAAAGCTTCAAATGCGAGAGCTCAACAAAGAAGCATCTGCGTAGTAACGACAATAACGGTGAATTTGAAGGCTTACGCACGCCTAAAATCAAGCAACGCGCAATAGTCGCGTGACTTCGTTTTCCCCATTACTATCTACCCTTGGGTGTAATACACCACACGAAAAAATTATAAGACCAACTAAATTTCTTATATTTTTATTATCAGTTTATGACTAATATTTATGTTTTTAATATTTAAACTTTTAATGATCAATTTTCTAGAAAATGTAATATACAGAAATTAGCACACGTTTCACGAAACTTAAACTAACCCGTATTTCAAACCCATCGCTCGCGTCCGGCGCTTATTTCTACTATACAACGCCAATATAAAATTAGAAAAAACTCATAAGATAGCTTTAACTAAACATATCCGAAGAGTTTTTTTCAAAATTTTTTCTTTTAATAATATTTTATCATAAGCAAATGGTTGAAATGTGCACCGTGCAGTAGTTTCTAAAAAATTATGATTTCTCAACGAATTGACCGGTCACGAACAACCCATCGACATGGGATTGGGATTAATTATTAAGAAAAGTTAAGTCTATAGAACGGAGAAAGTATAAAACCAATGTTATTATATTTAAAATTAACAAATAGAATTCTTTTTTTTAGTTTATAATTTAAAGCTTAGTAATTTGTGTTGGATCCTGCTTTGATTATAACTTACTACAGTCGTCAAGGCGTCGATTTGATTAAGTTTTTTATAATATTTTAATCAATTTTTGGCCATTCGACATTACTTTCATTTTATGCAGGGTTTTGAAATCCGATTGCGAAAGTATTACCCATACATTTTCGACTGGGTTAAGGTCAGGGCTGGCCATTCTAAAATTGGCCTTTTTTCGCTGCTAAAAACTATTTTGTTGCTTTGGAAGCATGAACGGCTGCGTCGTAGATATGAAACATATAGGCGTTTCGCCTTTCACACTAATGATTGCTCAAACCATGACAGAACCCCTCCGAAACTACCAGTCTTTCTCTCTTCCTTTCTCTTCCATTTATCATGCCATTTGGAAACTATCTGGTCTGTTCAGATTGATCTTTTTTTTTCATCGGAAAAAATTACTCTTTTTAGTCATCTTCCCAAAATTGGCACTTTTCTGCAAATGTCAATCAGGCCTGTTTGTAAAGTGTGGTTAACTTAGTCTTAGGCACTCGATTTACATATTCAAGGCTAGAATCCGTTTGCAGAATTCGTTGCACCCGGCAGGTAGTAACTTCCAGATTTAGAGTGAGTTTAATTTCAGCAGGGCTTAAGATATTGGCATCCCGTCAAATTGGATAGAAAGCGATGTCAGCATTGAGCCAGTTAGTAACGAAGAAGTAATGAGTGAAATTTTCAAAATGAAAACCAAATAACGCCTGGTTTCGACCTTATAACTGCAGAAATTCTTCAGAGAGTGCCCAATAATTGTGTTACTTGTCTATCTCAATTGTTTATTTTGTGTTTTTTGTTAAAATATGTTCCTATGTACTGGAAGACAGCAGAAGTAATTATGATTCTGAAAGCCGGAAAATCGCCAAATGATGTGTCTTCATACCGACCTATTTCTCTGCTTCCAATGATGTCCAAACTCTTTGAACGACTGTTCCTGACTCGAATTTTGCCGATTATATAATAGAAAACAAGAGAGTTATTCCTACGCACCAATTTGGCTTTCGAAAAAATCACTCCACAATCGACCCAGTTCACTGGGTTGTTAGAACCATAGTGTGTGCGATAGAGGAAAAAAAGTTTGCGCAGCGGTGTTCCTTGACGTCTCGCAGGCGTTTGACAAAGTTTGGCATACGGGCTTACTCCAGAAACTAAAATTGATTTTGCCTAGGAATTATTGCGAACCTCTTTCTTCCTGCCTTGATGGCAGATACTTTCATGTTAGGTTGTCAAGTCTTCTATTCGCCTATTCTTCATTGCAAAAAGCAAGCGCGGGGGTACCTCAAGGAAGCATCCTAAGCCCTCTCCTGTACCTCTTGTATGCGTATGACTTACCGGTTCACGAGCAACACGTTACCGAAAACTTTCCAGATGACACGGCTATCCTAGCAGTTGGAGAAGTGATCGAGACTACAATTGCAATCAGCGGTGAGTTCTGTTGCAACATGGGCAAAAAAATGGCGTATCAAATTAAATAATTCAAAATTAGTGCACATTGTATTCAGCCGGAAGCCAGTCTACATAAACAGTGTAAATATACCGTACGTCACCAGGCAAAATATCTTGGTATAACCCTTGATGCTAAGCTGCGTTAAAAGGCGCATCTCAAGAAAAAGCGTGAAGAGCTGGAATTAAAAACAAAAAACCTTCTTTATCTTATTGGTAGACACTCTATTCTGTCAACGAACAACAAACTACTGCTATATAATCAAATACTTAAACCAGACTGGACGTATGGCATTCAGCTATGGGGATACTCAAGCGAATCTTGCATGACTATTATCCAACGATTCCAAATAAAGTGTTGCGCAACATCGTGAATGCTCCATACTATGTGAGAAATCTCGACCTCCATCGTGATCTTGGTATGCTACTCGTCACTGACGTGGCGAAAAGTATGCCATGGCTGACAGATAACATTTAAGTACACATGTCAACGCTGAAGCACTGACTTTGCTTCAGCCAAATACTGATCGTCGGCGGCTCAAGCGTAAAACAGTTTTAGATCCGATGGGCACCCAGTAGCAGCTGTACCTTATATATTTATACATTCAAAATGAATTTAGGAATATAGAGGCATCTAAAAATTGCTCGTTAGTATCTTTATTTAGTTGTACTAGTTGTAATTCCTAAACATTATTATGTTTATACTTTAAGATGCGTTAATAAAACAAAAAAAATTTGATTTATAGTTAAACTTTTGATTTCACGAACATCTCTAGCGCTAAGTTTTGGTTTTCTACCACTTCTCTTGGTACATCCGAGCTTTTCTTTCAGATGGAGGTAATACAAAACCACAGTTTTGCTTCTTTTGCTCCAATTCAGACAAAGGCATTTTGGTCTTATAATTTTTTCGTGCGTTGTATGTATGCTTTATATGTTAGTTACTGTTTTAGAGTTGTGACGGAAGAGCACTTTATGAGAAATATTCCGCTGAGGCGCTACGCACAGCAGCTGTGCACATACATACATACATACACATATACACATCTAAAAGACCTTCTAGCAAATTGTAATCAATCAAAATTTAATTAAAACCGACGAAAGGGAAATAAAGTGGCGAATGCTGACATGCATACATATGTACACAAGAAAGCATACAAACATACGTGCATACTAAATCTAAATCGAAGAAAAAAAGCAAGAAAAGAAAGTGGAAGAAATTTTTCAAGCGCTTTTGTTTGCAATTTATTCCGCGACAGTCTGACCCTTAGGATATGTACATTTGTATGTATCGGGTGTTTCTTTTTTTTTAGCTGCATGAGAGCTATCGACATCGACAGCTATGGCTTGACAGCTGAAAATAGCAAACTGCGTAAACATTTCTGTTCAGCAAGGCTTGGCAAGTCATCATAAATCGTTCACCGCCAGAAAAATGCTTTCAAATTGTGAAAATTTACTTCAAAATAAATAACACAAAAATTTTTTTGCGAAGTTCATAGAATACTTCGTCCATTTTACGTGCGGCTTACATGCTGACGGCATCATTGTCCCTTTTTCTTTCGAAATGAGGAAGGAGCTGCCGTTACGGTGAATGGCGAGCGGTATCGAGACATGTTGCCTGAACTTATAAATATGATTTTCTTTCCAAAATTGAGTCAACCAAACATGTACGATATTTGGTTCCAATAAGATGGCGCCACTTGCCATACAACGCACTTAGCAATCGATTTATTGGACTGTTCAAATGGGCCAAGTATTAGACTGGGGAATAAGTCCGTAGCGTTTTTCTATATTTTTTATTTTACAACAATTTGTTTGCTGTTTGACAAAGGGCAAGTATTCATTCGATAGAACTCTTTCTGCTCTACAAAACTAATATATGTTAATGGTATTTTTGAGCTATTTAATTTTGTATCAGTTTTGAAGCTTAGAAATGGAATATCCAAGAAGCAAAAATCAACATTTTCTACACCTGCTCTTATTTGCATTTCATTGAGGTCAAAAAGCTGCCGAAGCAGCCCGGGACATTTGCGACGTGTATGGAGAAGTTGTCATAGGCGAGTCTACATCACAGAAATGGTTTGAAGTCAATGACACGCCCTTCAGCCGAAGGCCTTCTGAATTCGAATTCATCATCCAAAAAAGATCATGATACATACATATGTGTTTCGTAGGACTTGGAGGGCATGGTGCACTGGAAAATGCTCTAACAGAATGGCACGGTCAACAAGGAGCTCTACATTGCCCAGCTACGTCGCGTGAATGAGGTTATTCGAGTGAAAATACCTGATCGACATGGTCAAACCATACTCCTTCACGACAACGCCAGGCCGCGACGGACATATGCCGTAGCCATCAAAAAAGGAGCCTTGAAATTATCTACCAGATTATAATAAAAAATGTGTGCCAAAAGTGTTTCTGTTTTGTGTTGTCATTTTATCTTAAAAAAACACCCGTTGTATTTATGTGGAAGTACAATTCAAATGCAAGAATTCGCCAGTTTTGTATTATAATTTATTATTTAAACAAAGCAAAATGTTATGAAACAGTTTGTCAGACGTAAACGGCAGTCGATTTATGTATTTGTGCATGGGAAATGGTTTACGCAATCATTTTTTCGAATGCTTTTGGCGATGTCTGCAATGGAAAACCGCAACTTTTAGTACTCACATAATCCATTTCTGTTTTTTAATTTTTTTTTTTTTCAGTTATAATATAGGCCCTGCAGTTGATACTTTCTTAGCATTTAAGTATAAAAATTCTACTATTAGGCCTAAATATAATAAATAAATAAAAAAATAGATAAGAAATTATTCTCATTACCAAACTGTAATACCTCATCTTCTTCTTCTTCTGCGCTTACACTGTTGGATGTTTGCACTTACGAGTGACCGGAAAATTAATCAATGATTTGGTATTTATTTTTTTACTAAATAAACAAAAATGATTTTGAGTGATAGAAATCTTTATTTTGACCCCTGTAATATTTGTTTTTTTTTTTTTGTTAAATGGAAAAATTATATCCGTCAACATTTGTGCCCATTTTATGACATTTCTAATGACTTCCCGCAAGATTTGCAGTAATAACTACTCGCATTTCTGTCGATATTCTCCTTAAGAGCTGCAACTGTCTGAGGCTGCTTGGCATAGCCCGTACCTTCTAGTAAGCACATAGAAAAAAAGTCTGCTATTGTGGAATCGGACTATATTGCTAACCAAGCCAAATCGTCAAAACGGGAGATTATGCGTCCAGAAAACACGTCCTTCGCAATATCCATTGTGGTCCGTGCTGTGTATGTAGCTGCACCGACTTATTGAAATCACATGTTCACCATGTCCCGCTAGTCTTATTCCGGCAGCAAGATGCCGTTTATCTTGCCCCTGTAACATTCGATAGTAACAGTGACGGTATTGTCGATGATGTCCTCAAAAAAATAACAAGTGCGACCCAATTCACTTCTCCCACGTGCACCTCATACCATACAGTGACTTTGAGTGGATGTGTAATGGCTCTATATGCGTACACCCTTTTTGGCTGTTTGGCCGAGCTACTCCTTCTATTTGTGGTGTACGTCTTTATGTTATTCCACAAATGGAGGAGGGAGGAGCTTTTTCATGGCAGAAATACGCTCGGAGGTTTTGCCATTACCTGCCGAGGGGCGATCGCTATTAGAAAAAACTCTTTCTTCATTTTGGTCTTCTCTCTGAATTCAGAATGGTAGTCACGCACCAACTCATGCAACTACATCGGCAGCCGGATTTTAAGTCCTCAAAAATGAAGATTTTGCATATTATCGTAACAGCTAAAGTCGAAATACGAGTCGTACCTCATGATAATTTACGACTCAAATCGTCCTCTTCGTTGTTAAGATTGAGGATGACTTGATAGGAATTTTCACGCGACTAATCGGGCAGCACACATTAGCTGATGCACTTTTTGCACTTTGTTCGTGAACGTCTACAAGTCGTTCAGTAAAACACGCTGTAGGGTCTGTCTGGTGGGGTTCAATTGCGCTGCCCATCGTCTGGATGATGTTTCTTTGTGCTCAGCGGTATCGGCAGCTACAACTGCGATATTCTCGGCCGAACGACCACTCCAATGGCGATCACGCCCTGCAAGGTCTCGTATAGTTAGGAAATCGCTGGACCAACACCGCCGACCGATTATTGAGCACGGATAATAGATTACAGGCTGGGCCTTCAGCTATGATGAGAAACGAAATCGAACAAATAACGTCGGCGGTCATGTCACAGGAGGTTCGGCAGCAGATTTTCTCCTACACTTTTCACACGTGTTCACACAATCGTCCAATCAGTTGCTGTTGAGATGGTAGCGAAGTAGCATGAGCGTGGATGATTTTTTTCGTATACGCTTTCTTCAGTTACGTCAGCCAATCAGTTGATTCTTTCAAATTCGCTGATAGCCGGTTAACGGTCTGATATCGGCCACACCTCTTATCTCTTCTTTTTCACCATGGTCAAAAGGAATCTACACAATTATTCAGCGCTCTTGCGAAGTATAGCGATCCATTGCTTGTCTGTTTGTATACTGCAGCTGTCTAGTTCACAAATATCAAATATGATCTACATATTATATCTTCAGATTTCTGTCAAAATGGTTCGGAAAAATATTAAAAATTATGTGAGCTAAAAAAGAATCAAAATAACCACAAATAATTACCATGAAGAAAGAATTAAAGGTGATGTAAGATGTCACCCTATGTCATCCATTTTGAACTACTTAGTAAAACGTGATGTTCTCTTGGAAATGCTACTTTTTATTTCAGGGCAAATTAAAACTTTGGTTATGCCAAAAAACGTCCGCAAGAGAGGGTGTTAAGTTTGTTTATGTCCCAAAAGACAAAATGAATAGAAAATATCCAGATGAAAAAATTTGCGTGCATCATTTTTCGGCAACGGTTTTGGAGATTGAGCCTTATCGAAATAGAACCAATTTGTCTAATGATTCTGTTCCGTTGCTTATCAAAATTTTGCACTACTGGAATGAGCCCTATATGGAACATCCCTCGGTTGACGCTTCTACGCAAACAGAGTAAATCCTTTTTAATGTAAAAAGTGTAGTTTTATTTAAACAAATATTGAATAAATTCATATATTGATTGTCGTATGTTTCACCTGGAAAAAATATTGGTCCATAATAAGGAACGACCCACGACAGTCGGTTCTACCTAATCGCAACGACCCGGATTTATATCCGGCTAAGGACTGTCACAGGATGGTTCCATGTGTAGAAGTCCACGCAAGTGGGGAAAGTTACTGATCGCCATTCACTTGGGAGTGGCCAGGACGATTCTTCTACATATGGTTCAAGCAGCTCACAACGTCCGGGATTAGCCCACGTATCCTCTGGTTAGCTTCCGAACACCCGTTCGGGAGTGAGCTAAAGTGAGAAGGCGAAGCATCCCAGCATAGCTGGTTGTGCGCTGGGTTTGGGACCCGCCACTTAAAAAGCCCCCCCAATGAAAACAGCAACAAAGCCTCGGATGAGAACTTCCAACACTGATGACGACCCCTGCAAACGAAATAAGGAATACGATTTGAGGGCATGCACCTGGAATGTCCGGTCCCTTAATGGGGAAGGTGCCTCTGCCCGGCTGGTTGATGTCCTCGTGAGAGTAAAGGCTGACATCACTGCCATCCAAGAGATGCGATGGACGGGGCAAGGTAAGAAAAACATAGGACCTTGCGACGTCTACTACAGCTGCCATGTAAAGGAGCGCAAATTCGGTGTCGGATTTGTTGTGGGAGAGAGACTTCGTCGCCAAGTACTGTCGTTCACTCCGGTGGACGAGCGTCTCGCAACAATCCGCATCAAAGCGCGATTTTTTAACATCTCGCTAATTTGCGCCCACGCCCCGACGGAAGAGAAGGACGATGCGACCAAGGATTCTTTCTATGAGCGCTTGGAACGTTCCTATGAGCGCTGCCCCCGCCACGACATAAAAATCGTGCTTGGCGACTTCAACGCCAGGGTGGGCAAGGAGGGAATTTTTGGTCCCACAGTCGGAAAATTCAGCCTGCACAACGAAACATCCGGCAACGGACAGAGGCTGATCGACTTCGCCGGGGCCCGAAACATGGTAGTCTGTAGCACCAGATTCCAGCATAAGAAGATTCACCAAGCTACCTGGCTGTCTCCAGATCGAAAAACGCGAAACCAGATCGATCATGTTGTGATAGATGGAAGACACGCTTCTAGTGTATTAGATGTACGTACGATCCGAGGACCCAACATTGACTCGGATCATTACCTTGTTGCAGCCAAACTGCGCACACGCCTCTGTGCAGCAAAAAACGTACATCTACCTACGCAAAGAATGTTCGACATCGAAAAGCTGCAATCACAACAGACAGCCAGAAGATTCGCCACTCGACTCTCACTCCTGCTCTCGGAGAGCACTGCCCAAGACACCGGCATGCGCGAGCAATGGAGCAACATTTCTCGTTCCCTACGTACCGCCGCCGAAGAAGAAATCGGATTCCGGCGAGCCCGAAAAAACAATTGGTACGACGAGGAATGTCATGCTGCCGCCGAAAGAAAAGATGCCGCCTATAGAGCCACGCTGCGATCGGGCGCAACGCGAGCAATGTGGGATCGTTACAGAGAGCTAAAAAAGGAAGAGAGACGTATTATCCGACAGAAGAAACGAGAGGCCGAAATACGTGAGTGCGAGGAGCTTGAGATGCTGGCCAATAGGAACAACGCCCGAAAATTTTACCAGAGAGTTCGGCGGCTTACAGAAGGTTTTAAGACCGGGGCGTTGTCCTGTAAGAACAAAGACGGCGATCTGGTGACTGACGTACAGAGCAATCTTAAATTATGGAGGGAACACTTCTCGAACCTGTTAAACGGTGACAGCTGCGCATGTCATAGAGAATGTGAAGATCCCGATACCCCAATCGTTGACGACGGAATTGTCGTTCCGTTACCCGATCATGACGAGGTGAGAATAGCAATATCACGGCTAAAGAACAACAAAGCCGCGGGCGCCGACGGACTGCCGGCTGAGCTATTCAAACATGGCGGCGAGGAGCTGGTAAGGTGCATGCATCAGCTCCTATGCAGAATATGGTCGGATGAAAGCATGCCTGCCGATTGGAATTTAAGTGTGCTCTGCCCAATCCATAAGAAGGGCGATCCTGCAATTTGTGCCAATTACCGCGGGATTAGTCTTCTAAATATCGCCTATAAGGTTCTAGCGAGCGTATTGTGTGAAAGGCTGAAGCCCACCGTCAACCAACTGATTGGACCTTATCAGTGTGGCTTCAGACCTGGAAAGTCTACCATCGACCAAATATTCACAATACGCCAAATCTTGGAAAAGACCCATGAAAGGAGAATCGACACACACCATCTTTTCGTCGACTTCAAAGCTGCATTCGACAGTACGGAAAGGAGTTACCTGTATGCCGCTATGTCTGAATTTGGTATCCCCGCAAAACTAATACGGCTATGTAAGATGACGTTGCTCAACACCAGCAGCGCCGTCAGAATTGGGAAGGACCTCTCCGAGCCGTTTGATACCAAACGAGGTTTCAGACAGGGTGACTCGCTGTCGTGTGACTTCTTTAACCTGATGTTGGAGAGCATCGTACGAGCCGCAGAACTGAATCGCTCAGGCACAATTTTTTATAAGAGCGTACAATTGCTGGCGTATGCCGATGATATTGACATCATCGGCCTTAACAACCGCGCTGTTAGTTCTGCCTTCTCCAAACTGGATAAAGAGGCAAAGCGAATGGGTTTGGTGGTGAACGAGGACAAAACGAAGTACCTCCTGTCTTCAAACAAACAGTCGGCGCACTCGCGTATCGGCACCCACGTCACTGTTGACAGTTATAATTTTGAGGTTGTAAAAGACTTCGTGTATTTAGGAACCAGCATTAACACCGATAACAATGTCAGCCTTGAAATCCAACGTAGAATCTCTCTTGCCAACAAGTGCTACTTTGGACTAAGTAGGCAATTGAGCAGTAAAGTCCTCTCTCGACGAACTAAACTAACACTCTACAAGGCTCTCATCATGCCCGTCCTAACGTATGGCGCAGAAGCTTGGACGATGACAACATCCGATGAAGCGACGCTTGGAGTGTTCGAGAGAAAGATTCTGCGTAAAATTTTTGGACCTTTGCACGTTGGCAACGGCGAATATCGCAGACGATGGAACGATGAGCTGTATGAGCTTTACGACGACATAGGCATAGCGCAGCGAATAAAGATCCAGCGGCTTCGTTGGCTGGGTCATGTCGTCCGAATGGATACAAACGCTCCGGCTTTGAAAGTATTCGATGCGGTACCAGCTGGTGGTAGCAGAGGAAGAGGAAGGCCTCCTCTGCGTTGGAAAGATCAGGTGGAGAAGGACTTGGCTTCACTTGGTGTGTCCAATTGGCGTCGGTTAGCACGAGAAAGAAACGACTGGCGCGCTTTGTTAATCTCGGCCAAAATCGCGTAAGCGGTTATCGCGCCAATTAAGAAGAAGAAGAAGGACTGTCACTTCAGCAGCATTCCTCGTATATGCATGAGGAATGTTTATGCCGCCACAACAACAACAACAAGTGATGAAACTGGATAAATCCAAATCTCACGTCAGTCACATACTTTCTGAGGGGCAGATTAAAAAGTTAGAAGACCCAGCCAAAGAAATTCATTGGGCTTGAACGATGTGGTACAGGCAATATCCAACACTCGTACGTGGACTAGCGTAGGTCATCTGAGAATGGGAAAATTACCTTTTTTGTGGGGAACTTATAGTTTTTAAGATAAAGATTGTCAAAGCTTTTGTGAAACGGACCGAACGTACGTAGATTATCAAAAATTGTTAAAATCCAACAATTAATTATTCCTGTATGGTTTTGGTCATCACCAGTTTTTTTGTCAAACTATGAACTTTTGTTTTCAAGATATTCATCTTTCTAAAACCTAAACAAAACCACAGCAAATTTACTAAATTAAAGCACACAAACAAAAATACCATTTTATACATAAAGTTACCGAGGAGCATGTAAATGCCAATCACAAAGAAACTGGTGATTTGAAGATGTATATGCGATGTGTGGATCGCAGTAGTTGATATTCGTTTGAAGCATAAAGAACCTCTTTTATCTGACGTCAAAAATGTCTATGTTCGTCCCGAAAAAACAGCATTTGCCGGAAGTAATGCTTCATTATTACCTTTTAAAGAAAAGTGCTGCTGAAACGTGTGGTATATTGATCAATATTTACGCTAATCACGCTCCATCAAATACAACTTGTAAAGAGTGGTTTCGACGCTTCCAAAGTGGCAATTTTGAAGTGAGTGATAAAGAAGGGGCACCGAAAAATTCGAAGCTACTCAACTACAACAATTATTGGATGAAGGCGCATGTCAAAACCTTGATGATATGCCTAAAGAGTTGCATGTTGGCAGATCAACCGTCAGTAGACGTTTGCATAGTCCCGGAAGTAGGTAACTGGGTGCCACATCAATTGAAGAAGAAGGATATCGATAGACGTTTGGTGACGTGTGAGATGATTCTTGAACGGCAGAAAAGGTTTTCTGCACCGCTTCGTCACTGGCAATAAAAAATGAGTCTATTATTGTGATAATCCAAAGCATCGAAAATGTTGGAGCCTGCCAGGTGAACCAGGTCCATCGACAGCGAAAAAAGATATTCATGCTTCAAAGGTTACGTTGGGCATCTGGTGGGATCAGAAGCGTGTCATTTATCATGAATTCATCACTGGCGATCTTTACCGACTGCGGGTAATGCATTTGAATCGAGTTTTCAAATAAAAGCGGCCAGAATGGGACAGAAGACATGGCAAACTGATTTTGCTGCAGGTCAAACGTTGCTAAATCGGTCCAGAAATATTTGGAGAGGCTGAATTGGGAAATCTTGTCCCAACCGCCGTATTCTCCAGACATTCCACCTTCCGATTACTAACTGTTCCGATCAATGCAGTCAGCCCTCATTGGAGAGCGGTTCACTTCTTAAAAGAGCATCGCAAACTGGCTCAACCAATGAATGGATCAAGTCAAAAGCACTCGAATTTTTCGTCAGAGGAACCCGAATGCTGCCTGAAAGATGGAGTAAAGTTGTAGCCTCTAATGGCACATATTTCACATAATATCATTTATTATTTAATTGTTTGAATAATTTTAAACTTATTCCCATACCCAATATTATTATGTAGGGTTTTATAAAATAAAAAATATAAATTATTTTTCACCGAAAAATCTTTTCCCCTTGTATACCATTTCAGATATATTGCTGTAACGCGACCAATCGAATATGCGAAACATAGAAACAGGCCACGTGTTTGCCTAACTATCCTGCTGGCCTGGGCGATATCGGGGGCTATCGGTCTGCCCATCGTAATGGGTCTCAACAACACGCCCGATCGAGATCCGGGGCTTTGCCTATTCTACAACACTATATTCATTCTGTGCTCATCGTTGACCAGCTTCTATATTCCTTGTATCATAATGGTGTTCTTATATTGGAGTATTTTCAGGGTAATTGACTAGAACTTAAAAATTTCACACATGCATAATTATCAAATCTCTCTTTAAACACACCCACTACACATTTCGTAAAATCAACACACCGCATATTATATACGTAAAATATATGTATGGATCTCTATTTCCTTCTCTGTTCGTATTATGTTTCTCGCCGCAAACAATAGGCGTTGAGCATCCGAGCACAAAAATCGCGCGCTGCCCGGAAGCCGCACCTATCGGAGCTGACGGGTGGCAGTGTCATTGAGAATGTAGCACAAACGCGCAGACTAGCCGAGACGGCGCTGGACAGTGACCGGCATGCGGCTCGCATTATGCCTGACGAGCCGGCGACAAATACAGCGTCGGGGTCAAACGAGGAGGAGGAGGATCAGGGAGGAGGTGCCATATCACCGGATATCGACGATTGCCATGTCATCGTCAATGACAAATCCACAGAGTTTATGCTGGCCACTGTGGTGGAAGAGACCGGCAAGTAAGTGACAAAAATACACCCACAATGCTATAATAGACTCGAGTTAATTACAAACAGGTAGAAGAAGAAAAAATGCAAAAAACCGCGCATGGACACAAAAGAAATGAAATGGTAGCAAAAGTAAAATTAATTGCAAAATGAAGGAGATAGGGAAAAAACTGAGTAGTTAGGTGTGGACAAATGAAAGGAGCGTCATGACAAGTATATTATTGCCCAGGGCCAAATGTGATTGCTCGTAAATTGCAGAGAAATTACAAATTCGGCATTCATTGCAAATTTTTTTGTAATGGGCGCTGCTGTAAGGTGTAAAAATGAAGTTGGTTAAAAGTTTTCATATTTGCATATTATTTTCGAAGGAAAATTTAAATTTGGTATTTAAAAGATTTAATTATTGTTTTGTTGAGCGTCGCATCTTTATTTAATTGGACTCGTTATGAAGTCCAAAACAGGAAAAACCAATGCAACTTATTTTTATATTTTTGACGGAATTCGTGGAACTTTAAAAAAAACTGTATAAAGGCAATGTGGTGTTGGAAGATAGTTTTTTTTAATGTACATATTTATTTGCAAATATACCTTATAGTGTCTCACAAAAACGAGTTGCTGTTCTTTCCACGAAATTGTAAATTTCATCTTATTTTTGGACCTCCGCCAAAATATTTCGAAAAAATATTTTGATTTATCTGAACTGGATCAATTGGGCAAGTACCTCCATAAATCGAGTTTTTTTATTAATAAAATTTGTTTTTAAAAATTTTATGCAAAGCTTTTAAGCTTAAACTCATCTAAGACAGGGGTCAAAAACCTGCGCCTCGCGGCTCTTTGGATATAAAGCTGCGTCTCTTTTGTTTCATATTTACGCAAATATTATTTATTTTATCAAGAAATTAGAAATTAAAAAATTAATTAAAACTCATTCGGATCTATTAAGGAGAATTAGGCACCGATTCTATCTCTCAGCCACTTGTACTCGCTGACTGTAAAGAGTTCTTAAATGAAATGGAGACTCAGTACTCCGACCTCCATCTTCACAATAAAGTGCGATGGATTTCCAAAGGTAAGGTGTTGAAACGTTTTGCTTTGTGCTTCAACGAATTAAATGCATTCATTCCTAAATAAAAAAGACATTAATTATTCTGAATTAGAGAGCGACAGATGGATGCAAAAATTTTACTTTATGGTGGATATCAATGCAAAATTACATCAACGGAATCCGAAACGGCAAGGAAAGTGCCACCCAACCTATGTTTTAGTAGAAGAATTTAGCATTCATAGCAAATCCCCCCAACACAAATAGTAACAAAATCCACATTGAGCCATTTGGAATTGATACTGGATCTCTAGAAATACGATTAATCGATTTAAAACGTAAAGCTTTTGGGTTGAAAAATTTACACAGTGGAAAAGCAAAAGCAAGGAAGAGTTGGAGATCCAGCAGTGTATATACCTTCTACTCAAATATGAACGAGACGGTATCAATAAAACGGTCCGCGGATGACATATGGCAAAAATAATTTTCTTGTTTTTTGGTAGGACTGTTATAAGCTTACATGGCAAATTTCAGCGCGAAATGTCACATAGTTTGTTTTCTGTGCTACTGTAAACAAGTCAAGCTCGAGTGTGTTCTTCGAATTTAACGATGGAAATTCAAAGAATTTGTTTGAAGAGGGCCGTACATCGGTTGAAAACTTGCCTCATGAACGTCGTCCAGCAACATCAGTAAACGACGAAAACATCGGAAAAGTAAAGGAAATTGTGCTTGAAAATCGCACAAATCGCAAAATCGGTTAACGCTGAATATTATTTAGACGTTTTAAAGCGTTTGCGCGAGAACATTCGTCTTAAAAAGACGGAATTGTGGGACAACAAGTCATGGTTCTTGCATCACGATAATGTACCAGCTCACACATCACGTCTTGTTCGCGATTATTTGAACAAAAATAATGTTAATATCGTTCCGCAAGCACCGTATTCGCCTGATATGGCTCCATGTGACTTTTTCCTGTTTCCCAAGCTCAAGTTACCGTTCCGTGGAAAACATTTTGAGACAATTGAAGTCATAAAAGAGAATTCGAAGAACACACTCGAGCTTGACTTGTTTACAGTAGCACAGAAAACAAACTATGTGACATTTCACGCTGAAATTTGCCATGTAAGCTTATAACAGTCCTACCAAAAAACAAAAAATTTATTTTTGCCATATGTCATCCGCGGACCATTTTATTGATACCGTCTCGTTCATATTTGAGTAGAGGGTATGATGGGTAACGCAACAAAAATAAACAGATTTAAAAGAAGTGCCGAAAGTTGAAGTACTTATAATCGACGCATGGAATAGTCTTCCAGATTGCTGCAGTGAGGAGAAGAAGTTGGGATTTGGAGTTCTGACTATCTTCGTGCGAGCAAGCGATCTCTTGCATGAAGCTTATTGCAAGTAAAGTGAGAAGCCAACTATCAAAAAAATCGTGTTTGAGAAGTTCGTGTTTGAAACTTAAAACAACAAGTTATGGTCCAGATTTATCTAAACTTTCTAAAACTATGCAAAGCTCTATTTGCTCAACTGTTTGTTTTTTGCTTAAATAATAATTAATTATCTAATAATGTGATATATACGAGAATATTACCTAATTTGTTATAAAAAACAGTACTTATATATGTAAAAATAGATAGTTTTCCTGTCTTTATCAAAAACCTTTATTTTTAGAGCTACTTTCAAATTGGTCCAGCTCAGGCAAAACTTCATATTCTTCCACAGAAGTCTTAGTATAAAGCATATAAAAAATAGTTCCGATGATAAAAAATTATATGAATAATAAATAACACAAATTTGATACTTTTCCTTTTTGAAAAAATTTTCAAATCATCTGAATAATAAATAAATAATTTGATATTTTGTTTTGAAAAAAATTTGAAACCATCTTAACAATATATAAAAAAGATTGGTATTTCGTTTTGAGAAAATTTTCAAATAATCTAAATAATAAATAAAAAAATGTTTGATGCTTCGTTTTATGAAAAATTTTAAATCATCGAAATATTAAATAAAAATACTTTTAATATTTTACTTTGAGAAAATTGTCAAATCATCTAATTATTAATTAAAAAATTCTTTGATATTTGGTTTTGAGAAACATTTCAAATTATTTAAATAAAAAATTTAAAAAAATTGTAATTTTTTGCTTGGAGAAAATTTTCAATTAATCTAAATAATAAATAAAAAAATGATTGATGCTTCGTTTTATGAAAAATTTTAAATCATCGAAATATTAAATAAAAATACTTTTAATATTTTACTTTGAGAAAATTGTCAAATCATCTAATTATTAATTAAAAAATTCTTCGATATTTGGTTTTGAGAAACATTTCAAATCATTTAAATAAAAAATAAAAAAAATTGCAATTTTTTGCTTGGAGAAAATTTTCAAATAATCTAAATAATAAATAAAAAAATGATTGATGCTTCGTTTTATGAAAAATTTTAAATCATCGAAATATTAAATAAAAATACTTTTAATATTCTACTTTGAGAAAATTGTCAAATCATCTAATTATTAATTAAAAAATTCTTTGATATTTGGTTTTGAAAAACATTTCAAATCATTTAAACAAAAAATAAAAAAAAATTGTAATTTTTTGTTTGGAGAAAATTTTTAAATCATCTAAAGAAAAAAAAAACATTTAGAATTTTGCTTAGAGAAAAGTTTTAAATCATCTAATTATTAAATTAAAAAAAATTTTGACATTGTGTTTTGAGAAAGCATCCCAATCATCTAAAACGCAAATAAAAAAATGTTTGGTATTTTATTTTGAAAAAAATTTCAAATCATCTTTAAAATAAAATATATATATGTATATATACATATATGTATATATGTATATGTTTTGAGAAATTTCTTTCGGTTTTAATTTTCTAAAACCAATAATATGTAAAATTTAAACTGCATATTTTAAACTATGCGTATTGTCTGTACATTGTATTGTCTGATAATTTCTGAGATATTGAATTTGAAAAAAAGCATTGTCCGTATTTTCATCATCATTTTCGAATTCCATTCGCATTTCAAATTGTCTTATATAAAACTACTATTTCCCAAAGTTTCAAACACTGCTTGCATATTGCTTACACTTTGACGGCGCTTCCCCCATATTCATTAGATAAATCTAAGATCCTCAATTGTTTCAAACTATTTCTACTGGGACTTATACTGGCATTAATACTCATACATACTTATATACTTTTGAATGAAGTTGAAATTTTTAATTTATCCGTACATTTTTCAACTTTCCTTCTTGCTTTATTCTTTTCTCCTTGCCGCCACTTTCAAATTGTAAATACCGCGAACGCGCATCACCACCACATCCACATCATCGACTTAAACCTGCAACAAAACAAACAAAAATTAAAAAAAATAACGAAAAAAACCGCACCGCTGCGTCTTGCTGGCCTTTCCGTTTGCTGCTGGCAACGCCACGTAGTGTCGTAGCTCAGATCAGCAGTCCGCCGCAGCTTGTGGTGGCCGATCCAAACGGTAATCATGATTCTGGTTATGCACCCTCAAACGTTGACGATGTCCTTGCAGGCGCAGCCGCCGATTCGTCACCGCCGGATAGCCCGGAGCCTAGTGCGACATTCAAGCGGTCAAGCGTGAGCAGCAGCCGGCGCAACACCGCAACTGGCGATTCACCCACCAAACGCGAACCCGCACTCAGGTAAAGCACACAAGTCCCATAATCAATGCAAATACATTTATCATACATGCGTACATATGTACTTACATACATGCAATTATATGTCTCGTATTTATCCTGTAAAAATGCCACCACCTCCACCTTATTACTTATCCTGCACGCACAGTCCATTATAAATCCTATTGTCTTTTTTTTTTGTCTTGTCTGTTCACTCAGTTGCGTTGACACTTTTTAAAATTTATTAGCGATTAAGTTTCCATTTTGCATTTTTCTCCCAACTTACCTGTTACATTTTTTCTGATGCCGGCCCTGTATATATGTAAATATGTATGTATATACACAACTGATGACAACTTGGCGCGCGCAGTGTTGCCATGAAGCCGCTGTCCTTTGTCCGCTACGGTGTTCAAGAGGCGATGACGTTGGCGCGCCACGACTCAACCCTCTCGGCTACATCGAAGACCTCTTCGCGCAAGGACAAGAAGAATTCGCAAGCAACAAGGTGAGTAGAGAGAAGTTTGTGTAGTCTAGCGGCCACTGGTACCGCGCGGTGGCATGCGGCTCTGCCAAAACAGCTCGCGTGCTCTTTAAGCCAGCTGGTGAGATGTTGGCATAGCCATCGGCTACTAAGTGCGCCAGTACTCCATAATTAAAAGTTAGCAAGCACCAAAGCAATATTAACACCTTCTTGCATAAATTTCCACTTTACCGCTTCTCTATTTCCATTCACATTACCTCGGTCATTCTTCGCCAAACTATCACACATTACGCTCCCATTTTGAATCATTTTTTATATTTTTTCGTTTATTCCATTGTATTTGCAACCATTTCTGCGGCTTTCATATGGCATTGTTGGACTTCTGCTGCCCGTATTCTTCGTTCAACGTGTCAACTTCATTGTGGCATGCAAATTGGCTTGAGGCAGGTTCACGATTTACAAAGTCCACAAAGCTTCGAAAAAGAAGCGCGAAAAGTCGTCCGCGAAGAAGGAGCGCAAAGCTACCAAAACACTCGCCATCGTGCTGGGTAAGTACACACAAATAAGATGGATTGTCGCCAAAGCGAACAGACGAACTTGGCAACTAAGTAAATAATGTTCTTTTAAAGTTTGTTGAACGTATTTGGGGACTTTTGAAAGTGTTTCGTCACTAATATAAAATGTAAAAAACTATTAGGGGGTATAACTTTTTTCACTTAGTATTTGTATAAGATTCTGAAAATATACGACTATATAAAATGTACATAAATTTAAAAGTTTTAAGATGAGTGATGCATGAAATTTCTTCGCTTTTTTACCGCTGTACTAGGATGTTATAGCTTTGTCTACATACTCATACCAGGTTTTTACTATGCCGTTTTTTGACGACATAATTTGACACGAAATGCATCATACTGTCATTCCAGCTATTGGAATGACTTCAAATTGAAATTATCCTAAGTGCACTATTTTAAAATAATATGCAAAACAGGTTCCATTTTTTTAATGATGTGAAGTAGGAAACTCTTGGTGGAAAATCCTACATTTAAAAAAAAAGAACTATACTTTATCAAGCAGCCATTTTTACCTACCAGGGGTTGGTGCAAGTTTTATTGCTGGTTGTTCATTAATTGTTCATACACCCCTGATATGTAAGTCGAGAGAAGCAAATGTGGTTTTTATTCCCAAAGTACAAAAAACTTCGCATGTTCTTCCGAAGCATTTTGAACCAATCTGTGTTGCCATCGTTCCTTCTAAACCCTGTGGAGCCTTTGACCGATCTTCACATAAAAGGTTGCTTGAACAGCGGCCGCTTAATATGCATACACTAAAAGCAGATCACCCGCCACTGTCCTGCGCTCACTTGTGGGTACTTTTGAGAAATCTTTCTCGCTTAAAGAATATAATCTAGCAGAAATTATCTCGGCCCTTTGTAAGGTTGGACTTGATATGCCAATTATACAATTTGCACGTTACCTACGTAAGGTATTGATTCTCCTCTTCTGCGGAACCTGACCGTCAACGGTCTGCTTTTGTTGCTCGATGGTCGGGGCTGAAAAGTAATTGTTTACGCAGATAATACTCGTATAGTAATTGCCACATCGGACAAATATCTTTCAACTCTAAACGACCTACTGCAGACCGATCTTAAAAAGCTGTCTAGGTAGGCTGAAAATAGCGGTTTGCGTGTGAACTCTCAGAAAATAGAATTAGTGCACTTCTCGAGGAGATACAAAACTCCACAATTTGCGAAGCCAATATCAAATGGTATAATGCTAGAAATGGGAGATAGTGAAAAATATTTAGGTATAGTTTCCGACAAGAAACTAAATTGTAGCGGGCAGGGTAAGGAAAGTTAATGTAGCTCTACTTTCATGCAAAAAGACCATAGGACGAAGATGGAGTCTTTTCCCGAAGAACAGTCAGTTATCAGACCTAGCCTCCTTTATGGGACTATAGTCTGGGGCAGGGCTCTCAACAAGACTCTGATTAGAAACAAGCTGCTGAAGGTTTAGCGGTGATCAAAGAAGCACACCCTTTGATGCTCTAAATACTTGTTTCTTCTTATCTTCCCTAGATTTGGTTGGTAAACAAAATGCAGGTAATACGGGTGCTCGGCTTGCCGCATCTAATCAATGGCGCGATTTAGGTTTTCGACACTCGGCCATAACGCTCGGTCTGGCTCCATTCAATCTCGTTAACTGTTGTTTGAATGAACCATATCTGAGCAGGTTATTTAGTACTAGAATTCCGGTTCTCTACTGATGGCTCAAAGGTTGACGATAAAGTTAGCTTTGGCATCTACTGTAAGAAGCCAAAAGTAAGCGTTTCGACTCGTCCTCCTAATCACTCTCGCGTATTTCAGGCTGAAATTCTAGCCATTAATGAGGTCGGTGTCTGGTTAGGCAAACATGTGACTTTGAGAGATCTAAATTTATTCTGATAGCTAAGCGGCGATTTGCGCAGCTACTCGACGTACATTTCATCCATGTCGCAATATTCGAGGTTTACGTGATGCTCCAAGAGAAGATTTGATTCTTTCATGGGTGCGAAGTTTCTGGGCAACAAGTTCGGTGGCAGACAGCGCATGGCCGAATACAAATGAAAATATTGAACTCTTCGCCACACCTTTGAACGGTAATCTGCTTCGAACCCATTGGCATGAGCGTAGCTGTCCTGGCACTTCCAAAAACTATTATGCAAGAAATATTAAGGAGAAGACTTCACCGCTTCGAATTCAAATCGTGCAAGCGCTTTAGCCTAAAGATTAAAAGATTTCAGTGGATAGTGTCTCATAGGCGCATTCTGAACGATAATTTTCTACAAATATTTGAGAGAATATCCTTTCTCCATACACATACATGTGGAAGATTACGCCACGCCACGCACGGTCAGAGAGGTTTAATAACCTAATAAGCCGTTTCGGGGACATATTCTGGTCACCCAGGTTGCTCAATCCTACCCCTATGATTTTTTTTTGTCAAAAGTAATTTCTATGAAACAAACCCCTAGCATTAAAATAAAATATCGTTCCCGAGGTTAATGGCATTCCGACAGGAATTCTCCAACAAGTGCCTCGAAGTATGGAGGCCAGACTCCAGGAGTGTAAATAATTAAAAAAATCCACACTTGTCTTCTTTGTAACAGTTATTGAAATAAACTTTTATTGTTAGCACTTCTTTTTTTACTTAATCCGTGTTTTTAATCCATAATTCCGGACACCCTGTACTTCAGTGAGAAACTGTGTACAAACAATTTTAAATTCATTTCAAAAACGTTTTAGAAACGACTTATCAGTTTTGCTTACTGATATCACTCGAAAATATTAGTATAAGTAATGAGTCGGGACCGTCGATCATGTCTGAGATTTTGGGAAGGTCACTGGACTGCCACTTGCCACTTGATACTACACTCCAAGCTCCATTGGAAGCTACACATTGAAAATCGAGTAAAGAAGGCCAGTATAGCCTTCTACTCCTGCAAATCTATGTTCGGTAAAAAATGGGGTACTCAAGCCATTGGTCGTGCTGCGGATGTACAATGCAGTGGTTTTACCAATTTTAACGTATGGAAGCCTGGTTTGGTGGTAAGCTCTTCGGAAAGGCTATAGTACCACTAAACTGGGAAGGGGGCAAGGAACTGCATGCATTGAATCACCGGAGCATGTAAAACTTGCCCCAGTTCTGCCCTGAATGTCCTTTTGCACTTACTTCCCACCGACTTTTACGTTATTTCCATCGCAGCTCAATGTGCAATCAGGTTAAAGGAGGTTGGCCTCTGGAGGCAATCTCTCAAAGGACATAGTGGCATTCTCGGGCAGTTAACACTATATTTCTCCGAACTCGAACAGATCTCTCTATCCGCAAACTAGAGTTTGAGGGTTGTGCTAGGGCAATCTTTCCAAGGCAGAATTGGATCGAGGGGAAAAATCTGCACCGAAGATTGCACCTCTGTCTTCACTGACGGTTCCACGATAGAATCGGGAGTCGGAGCAGGGGTTTTCTTTAAACTGCCGAATACTGCCTGTGTTTTTCAAGCAGAGGTCTTTGCGATCCTCCAGGCATGCAAAATGCTTACGGAACGCGAGAGTGAAGGACATATTAACATTTTCTCCGATATTCAAGCCGCGATCAAGACTCTGACGACGCCATGGTGCAGAACGAAAATAGTAAACTCCTGTAAGCCGAATATCAAATCCCTTGGGTGTACAGGTAACATTTCTCTAATCTGGGTTCGAGAACATAGGAGCATAGAGGGAAATAAAATTGCTGATCAGCTTGCCAGGAAGGGGACTGAATTGGCCTCAGAGACCTCCTACCCTGTCATCGGCATGCCCCTGACAGTTGTTAAAAGGGAACTGCACTAATTATTTCTCAGAAAAGCGCAGAAAAGATGGAGCTCAATTTCTTCATGTGCTACTTCGAAAACCCTTTAGCCCCAGTACAATATACAAAGAACACAGAAAGTCATTTGGACTCCTCGCCATTCAATTTCCAAACTCGTAGCTGTGTTTACCGGTCACTGGATGTTCGGCACACACATGGAAAAGCTAGAGTTACCATTTAACACCCATTACAGAAGTTGTAGGGACCTTTCAGAGAAGGAGACTGTTAAGCATTTTTGCCTGTAAATGTCCGGGCTTGGCAGCTACACGATTAACGTCACTGGGTGCTCCTTTCTTCGACAGCTTGGGGCCCTGCGTAAACCTAAATCCCACCAACCTTCTCCAATATATCAACAGCTCTGGCTGCCTGTAGATATTTGTCTGTTGGAGGCCTCATATGGTTTCAAACCCGCGCTTTAGTGCTACGCTGAGGAGTTGCAGACTGACACTTCAACCATTTCACCTACCTACCTAATGAGTTGTATTGAACGATTTTTTTATTCTTATATACATAATTTCATATACTTAAAGCTAAATACGTATTTAGGTATGTTAACTATTCCATTTCTTTTCTTTTCTTTTCTTTTCTTTTCTTTTCTTTTCATACAGGGGTTTTCCTCATTTGCTGGCTGCCATTCTTCACCTGCAACGTCACTGATGCCATCTGTTCGATAATGGAAATAGACTGGCGACCAGGCGTTACCGCCTTCATACTCACCACCTGGCTGGGCTACATCAACAGTTTCGTCAATCCAATCATCTACACGATTTTCAATCCAGAATTTCGCAAAGCATTCAAAAAAATTATGCATTTAGGGTGATCGACGACACCACGAATCGAACGAACACTTACATGGGCAAATGCGAAGGTGAAAAATATTACATTAAGCACAAATATATTACGATGATCAAAAACAACAAAATGTTCATTAATAATAGCAAATTTCTCCTATGTACATAAATCTGAAAATATTTCAGTATGTAACAATGTAAGAATGCCACAACAAATACTAAGTGATTTTATATAAGAACAAGAACAACAACAAACCGCACATTGGCGCAAATACATATGTACATACTTAAATAGGCGTGGTAGAAAAACAACAACTTTTAAATATGGAACACTTAATAACTTTCAAAACGTAATATAGAAATAATTAGAAAACAAAACTTAAGGGAATTGGAAGCTTTTGTTTTCGGTTGCTACCTAAATTTACAACAATAATTACATAAAAGTACTTACGTACCTACTTATAAGTATGTATGCAAATACCGAGTAAGTGTGGTGCCTCTAATATAAAAACAAAAACAAAAAATATTTTATAAATATTTTTACGTGGCCATAATTACAGAAAAAAGTAAATAATTGGCCAAATCTTCAAAGTTGTATATAAGAAAAACTACTTTGCATAAGTACGGCATAAGTGAATAGCAAAATAGGCTCAGTAAAATATAGTTAAACTTCCAAATATTTTCATAAGCTTAGAAAACTATTAAGCTCACACAAATTTTGTAAGTAAAAAGTAAGTTGATATGCATACATTAGGGAGGTTCAATTTGTGTGGACAAAAGTCATCTAGACCAACACAAACAGTTCTAGAAATCATTCAGGGCAAGAAAATGTTTACTTGAAAAGGCATTAAAATTTTCATTTCACAATATCTTTAATGCGCTCATTAGGGCCTTACACAAAGGGCCTTCAAAACTGGCGCCTAGATGTCAATATGACATCTGAAAAATGTGTCAAGTAGACAGATACAGAATTTTACAACACAGAACAACGCTTAAAATGATTATAAAATTATTATGAAAATGGTTGTTCTTTAAGAAAAACATATCGCAAAAACGGTGATTTTTTGGTGAAAATAATCGTCCGAATGAGTCGACAATTCAAAGGGAACTGGTTCTGTCGAGCATAGAAAAGGACGAGGGACCAAAAACTCTGTGAGAATATTACTGCTGTAGCGCAAAGTGTTGCTGAGCAACCTTCAACGTCGATATCTGGTCGTTCTCAACAACTAGACATTCATGGATCGACTGTTTGGCGGATTTTACCCGCAACTGGTGGACATATGGATTATGCCGCATTTTAAATACAAATAATGAAACTTGAAAGAATATAATTTTTTACATGTTTTTTCATGCACGTCTTTTGAAATACCTTTTATATACAACATAAAATGAACTCTTTCTGCAGTAAGGTTGGACAGTTTCCATGCATTCGCGCGACTTTACCTCGCACAAAAATTCTCAATTGCCTTTTGCCACAAGCCAGCAACAAATCATGCGAATCGGTTGAAATTCCAATAGATCGACGTGCGTATGGCGTGGTTTTAACAGAAGGCAAATTTACCATTATTTTGTTTTTCTCGCAAACAGTGAAAATCATCTACCGATCCACAGCGTGTAGCGAAACGGTTTCAAACCGATTTCTTATGATTTCTGGCCCTACACTCCAACCGCAGTTAAAGGAAGCTATTATGATTTGTTGCCTATTTTTAATACGCTTCAGGGAAACATTTATGGTGTTTCTCCACAAAATTCTTCTTGCGTTTTGTCGACCACGAACTGGAGCATGAACATGCAAGAACTGGAATAAGAAATTTACTTCAAGAATTTTTCGCTGGCTTTCAGCAAAATAGCTTGTCTCAACTTAGAATTTTCTACCTGTACAGGGCCAAAATGCTGGACTTCCATGCAGTACTCAAACTATTAACTAAGCACAGCTTTGACTAGAAAAACCATTTCAATACCAGTGCACTTATTTTAAATTTTTCCAGAAAAGATCAGAATTTACTACTGTGATTTACCATCTTTTCAATTCTTAAAATGATATAATATTAGGTTGTGGAATAAGTTCGTAGTGTTTTTACCGATTTTTAAACAAAAAACAATAATTTAATCAATTATATATCCGGCATTGCCGCTTACAGCCTTTTCCTACCACTCGACTAATTTGTTGATGTCGATCTGCTAAACATCGCCTGGTCTGGTGTCGAAGACTTTGTTAAGCCAGTACTTAAGGACCTCTTTGTTATCGAAGGTAACGCTCTTCATATGGTTTCATAGGGAACGGAAAAGATAGTAATCGGTCGGCGCAAGGTCCGGAGTATACGGCGGATACTGAAGGACCTCCCATTCAAGCTCCTGGAGTGCGGTTTTGACGTTCTTGTGCATCATGGGTTCTGGAATTGTCGTAAAGGAATATGATTTGACCATGTCGTTTAGCTGGACAATATAGAGCTCCTTGTTGACCATGGTATTATTTTCGAGCATTTCCCAATGCACCATCCCCTCCCAGTCCCACCAAACACATATCATGATCTTCTTTGGATGAAGATCCGGCTTAACTCTTGGCTTTGACGGATCTCCAGGCTTTGACGTAGGCACCATTTCTCATAAACCGTGACGATTCGGTCCCAAAAGCACTGTTAATGACCTCGATGATGGTCGATATGCTAAAAAGCACTTTGAAGCCAGCTTTCTTTGCTTTTTTTTTGTTGAGCTCGTGAGGTACCCAGTAACCCAGGCTCCTAATTTCTCGGTAAGTCCCATTGAATGAAGGTGACTGAAAATCGTTTTATGATCGCAGTTCATTTTTTCTGTCAATTCACGACTGGTTTGCCGACTGTTTTTCTTCAAAAGTGATTTGAGACGTTCTTCATCGAATTTAGAAGGCCTTCCGGTGCGGGAAGTCGCCATTGTGAACTTTGCAAAACATTTCCATGGTGTAGACCCGCCTATGACACCTTCTCCATACACGTCGCAAATGTCCCGGGCTGCTTCGGCAGCTTTTTGATCTCGATGAAAAGTAAACAAAGAGCAGGTGTTGAAAATGTTGATTTTTACCTCCTAAGCATTCCATTCCTCAAAACTATTGTAATAAAATATTAAATAACTCAAAATAACAATGAACATAGTTTTGTAGAGCAGAAAGAGTTCAACCCAATGAAAACTTAACCTTTGCCAAACAGCAAACGAATCGTTGTAAAATTAAAGAAAGTATAAAAACGCTATGATCTTACTCCCAATCCAAAAATTGAAGTATCCGTGTCCTCTCAATATTTTGGTATGGTGGAAATCGATTTCAGCATGTCGACAGATAGTCGACAAATTCGTATGGAAGGAATTAGGCGATAGGTCCAACGTCCGTTCGGGGAATCACTCCACCGACTCTACTACTTCTGCCAGCAACTCTCCGTCAGTGCCTGACGACCCACCTTATTTCTTGAGGACACAGTAGTCTCTCTCGCCAAAATATCTATTGAGCAAAGCTAAAGGACTGCTTTGCTCTGATGTGGTTCGGAATTCCTACACACTCTTATACCACAAAGCCGGCACAAGGGTCTCATTTTGCGAGAGAATGAGGTTTTATTCAGGTTTAATACATGCGAATTTACGCCAGTGGCAGTACCCAACTCTCACCAGCAACTTGAACTTTTCATCCACCTTGTTGGGAGCTGGTTGATCTTCGATTACGTGATTCGTGTGATAAGAATTTGTGCACGCGATATTGTACACTTATACGTATTACTAGAACCAGGTCTTCTAGCTCAAGGAATTTGCTTCTGATGCATCTGGAGACTCTTCAGCTGCTAACAGGCAATTGTTGTTGTGGTATCTGGGGTAATAACGCCACGAGTACCAGAAAACTCTCTGTGACTGTAGAATTAATCCATTAAAGATGAACGCACTAGACTAACAACAACGTTTTGTACATTGGAATGTCACGGCAGAGGGATATAGAAGAGAAAAATAAAAGGATGAACTACATTGAACAGCTGACATTCATTTGAACCTAGAAGCATACGTCGATAGTGTGAATGGAATGGCTTTCCGTTAATTCATTTTGTGCTGGCATCCGAATGTACGCGGTCTACTGCTATCACCTTTAATGGATTCGCTTTGTCGCAAACTGTTTCAGGGACTTTTCTGGATCTTTTAAGACAGTCATTTTTGTACTCACAATGATCTCTAGAACTGTTTGTGCCGAGTGATGAGGAGAATAGAAAACTCGGCACGCTGTAATGTATTGAAAATAGGCAGCGTTTTATATGTCCGATTCCATGGAAATGAAGAGTTTTTGCAGGCAACACTAAAATATGCGAGTATGCAAAATTTTGAAAAGAATAATACACCAAGTGAAGCTAAACAAAAATTTAATCATAATTTCCATTAAACAAAGAATTGTACTAGGCAGTCTGAAGGCAAACAAGAAATACTTAAATTTTGCTTTACCAACTGAAGTAAAACGAATTACATTTTCAGTAAAATTATTATTTCTAGAGGTAAAAACTTTTTTATTGTATTTTGTAAAGTCGAACATATCACAAATCCCAACTTACAATGAATTTCTTAAAAAATCTCGAACACAAACCAACGACAGCTTCACATATCTCGAAAATGGAAAAATTACTGAACAGCAACAATTTATGGAATAAAAAAACTTACTTTTTTTTTAATTTCAAAACGTATATTCCATAAATGAACTTTGAATTTTATATGCATATACATTGAAGAATGAATGTATATATGTAAATGCTTTAACTGACATACAAGCAGCCAAGGACAGGTGCAAGTAAATAGTTTAGTATTCTTATAGATGTAAGGTGTTGGCTTTTAAGCTATGGTTAAGTGGGCAGCCAACAAAGAAATTCCCCCTAAATACCTCGCATTTGAAGATTCAGAGGATCTTCCAAATTTTTTCTAAAAAATAATGCAAATTTTCATGCAGAATCATAGAAAATCGCCTTATTTTCCCGAAAATCCATAAATGAGCCCCACTGTGAGGTATTTGCGGCAATTTCTTTGAAGCGAAAGGGCAACTCAACAAAAATATTGCATAAATAGTAGGAAATAAGAGCGGGATAAGTAGTGGGGGAAAGTAGATGCATACGATATTTATTGAGGCCAAACTTATGTAAGTATATAAATATGTATATAGATAATAATTAAATGAAAAGTAATTAACACAACTATGGGAAAAGTAACCCAAAAGAATAATCAAAAGTTATATCTGAATATCAGGGTACTCATACAAATAAGGAAATTATCATAACATATGTATGTATATGTAGATATTAAATATTAGCATAAATTAATAGCTAAGTCAATAGTGAATTGAATAGGACAGAATTTCTAAGTACCTAGTTAATATATGTAAAACCACTGTTGCCACAAAAAGGCACAAAAACATGGAATTTGTTTAGTTGTAATGACCGTCCTCTTTATTGTTTCTATGCGACAAATAATTAATTACATAAACACAAAAACAAAAAACCAAAAAACACGGAAGAAGAAATCAATAAATATACTCACAAACATACCTATGGAAAAGTTAAAAAAAAAAACAACACAAAAAAGAAAAGAACATTTAGAACCGAAAATCTATCCAAATACGAAAGTAACTAAATAAGAATCAAAAATATCTAAAAACAATAAGTAGGTATGTAATTGCAGAGAAGGTAGAGAGAAGGGAGAAAAAATGCTCAATACTTTTGTACTTTCCTATAATTTTGTTACGCAATTAAAGAAGCAATTTTTTTGTCTCTAGACTTAAATAAAATACAATACTTAGCAAAATGCTTAGCCAATACACATGTATGTACGTATATGTAAGTATCAAAACAAGAAAATTAATTAAAAAAATAACTCCAAGTAGAAATAAGCTCAACTCACATGGTTACAACTAACGGTAACTTGCGTACATACATGCGGAAATACAATACCGTTAATAGTTGTATGCAAGTTATCAACACGAGAGCGCATCCAACAGCAGCAAGACAAACTTTATAACTACACACAGACACACACACTTATATACATCTATGCATAGCGTTAGCACAAACACATGTACATACTAGCATACATACGCACATTAATGCAAGCTGCATTAGTACATAAACGCACACAAACACACACAAACATGAAGTAAATACACATACATAGACACAACATGAATTGTGGATCGCAGTGAATAGCATAAATTCTTCCAAACGAGACGCTTATTACATTTAAATACAATACGTTAATCGATTGTAATTAATTAATAAAATATGTATTCGTATGTATTATATATTTAACACCCACATACATGGTGCATATGTGTGCGTATAATTCATTTCATCGGATGTATGTAGCTAAGTTGTGTTTATACGCAACTTAACTAAACTAAATAAGTGAATAGGTACCTTTTTAGTAGAATTTTAAATAGATGTTTTCGTCACACATACAAGCATACATGCATACAAACGTACACACATACATGCATGAACCATTAAATACGTACACGTACGTGTGACACATACATAAATACGTACACAGACATATTGTTTTCCTCTTGTCGCTTAATGAATGAAAACTGCGTATGTTAGGGCACGCCCATTATAAATGGTTTACTTCCACACAACAAAAAAAGGAGAAGACGAAAAAAATATATATAAATATATATTGTACTTGTATATGAACTAAGTAAAATTGTGCGCAGGGTATTAGAAAATTTATTGTTTATGAATGAATTTGAATTTGTTAATAATGTTGCAATGCTATGTTAAGCATTTTGAAATATTTATTGACTAATGATGGTATGATACATCATAATCCCATTAATATTATTAAATTTCAATATCAAGAAAGAAAAAACACAAAAATGAATAAAATGCAAAATCAATATATATTAACTTGCGTATTTTAATGCGGGTGGAGTTAAAATGGGTACTTTGGTAAAGAGTTTTCGCTCAAGGAAAGTTAGTAGATATATGGAAGTGAACAGTCACTCACAACTTATTTGATACAGATACGACTTTTTTGTAATATGCATAAATTGGGTTGGGGAATTAATTCATAGCATTTTTATATTCTCTTTTATTTTACAACAATTTATTTGCGGTTTGTCAAACGGTAAGTATTCATTCGATAGAACTCTTTCTGACCTACAAAACTATGTTAATTGTATTTTTGAGTTATTTAATATTTTATTAGTTTTTAGGCATAGGAATGGAATACCCAAAAATCAATTTTTTTGGCACCTAATTTTCTTTACTTTTCATCGAGGTCAAAAAGCTGCCGAAGCAGCCTGGGACATTTACAACGTGTATGGAGAAGGTGTCACATTAGAGTCTACAGCACGGAAATGGCTTGCAACGTTCAAAAATGGCGACTTTGACATCGATGACACGTCCCGCAGCGGATGGCCTTCTGAAATTCGATGAAGAACGTCTCAACTCACTTTTAGGCGGAAAAAATGAGCTGTGATTATAAAACTATTCTCAATCATTTTCATTCAATGGGACTTATCGAAAAATTGGGAACCTGGGTGCCTCACAAGCTCAACGAAAAAAACAAAGAAAGTCATCTTCAAATTGCTTCTCAGCATCTCGCCCGCCATCGAGCAACAAGCGGTCATACACAACACTTTTTATACCGAATCGTCACAAGAGATGAGAAATGGTGCCTATATTTCAATATGAAGCAAAGAAAGAAGTGGGTGGCTCCAGGAGTTACGCCAAAACTTGGAGTCAAGCCGGATATCATCCAAAGACGATCATGATATGTGTTTGGTGGGAGGGCATGACGCACTGAGAAATGCTCGAACAGAATGACACGGTCAACAAGAAGGTCTACATTGCCCACCTCCACCACGTCAATGAGGCTATTCGACCGAAAATACCTGATCGACATGGTCAAACCGTACTTCTTCAACGCCCACGGCCCCATGTCGCACATGCCGTCAAAACCGGACTTCAAGAGGTCGAACATCCACCCTATTCTCCGGACCTCGCACCGAGCGATTATCATCTTTCCCGCTCCCTGTGAAACCATATAAAGGGTGTTACGTTCGATAACAAGGAGGTCCTCAAAAACTGGCTCAACAACTTCTTTGAGACCAGGCGATTTTTTGCGGAACAGTATCAAATTTATATAATTGATTACCTATGGTTATAGTTATTGTTTTTTGTTTTAATAAAAGTCTTCGGCAAGAATGCTACGAACTTATTCCCCAACATAATATTTTTCGAAAATGGACAAGCAGAGTATGCAAAAATTTTTTATTTATTTTTATTTTATTTTATTTCTCAACATGAAATACAAAGTGCTCACTCAGTTCATTGTATTGCAAAACAAAACGAAAACATAGCACATGCGCTGAGAGGTCCCGGGCCTAACAAAAAAAAAACGTTTTTTGGTTTTTTGATCAAACTTAGTAATTTCCATCAAGAATAACGCAATCATTCTAGCGCCGCTCTAACATTTCAAAACCTCTTTTGTAGAACGATTTATCTTTTGCCCAAAAATAGGCCTCAGTTTCAACGTTAATCTCTTCATTCGAGCGAAATTTCTTACCGGAGAGCACTTTTTTAGGTCTGCGACCAGCCAGTAGTCGCTGGGAAGCAAATACGGTGGATCTGGGAGCAATTGGCAGTTCAATTCATGTAGTTTTGCCACTATTTTTTTTTGACTTGGGACAAGGAGCGTTGCCTTGATGAAATAATTTTTTTTCTTTGCCATATGCGGACGTTTCTTTGCAATTTCGGCCTTCAAACGCTCTAATAACGCTATATAGTATTCACTGTTGATGGCATTTCCCTTCTCAAGATATTCGATGAGTATTATACCACTCACATCCCAAAACACCAAGGCCTTAATCCTTCCAGCCGATTGTTTTGCTTTCGGGCGCTTCAGACGAGGTTCCCCAGTTGCTGTCCACTCAAATGACTACCAAATATCGGCACAAAATTCCGGTTATTACTTTTCAACATGGCCAAATTCTGCTGAGAATCATCAGCACACTCTTGTTTTTGGTCAACAGTGAGCAAACGCGGCACCCGCTTTGAACAGAACTTTCTCATAGTTAAATGCTCATGCAATACAAATAATACATAATTTTGATATCTTTACGATGTCAGCTAACTCACGCAACTTAATTCTTCGATCACTCAAAATTATTTGGACGTCCACTGTGTTATGCATCATCGGTGTCTCTACGACAACCTTTGAAATCAGCAAACCATCGTTTTATTGTTGTTTCTGATGGAGCGGAGTCTTCATAACACTTTTCAAGCCATTGCTTCACATGCACTGTATTTGGTCTCATTAAGAGGCAGTGTAAAATTAAAACACGAAATTATTTTTGCTCCATTGGCTTGAAAATATCAAAAGTAGAGTCACTCTTAGCACAATAACTCACGAACTAATGAATAGAATGTCATGAAATTTTAACAGCTGTCCTTTTAAGGTTAGTAGTAACTAACTTAGGCCCGGACTTTTCAGCCCATTTGTTATATTTTGGTAAAGAATTTTTTATTCAAGGAACGCTAGTAGATATATGGGCGTGTATAGTCACTCATACCTTATTGGATACAGATACGATTTTTTATAGGGTTGTGTATTTCATAAGATTTTGTGAAAATGGAAAAACAGAGTATGCACATATTTTATTTTATTTAATTTCTCAACATAAAATCTAAGCAAGAGTCAACCCATTTGATTGTAATGCAAAAAAAGATAAACTAAAAAACGCCTACTGAGAGTTCACGCCGCAGTTTTGATAGCACAACTTAAACAAAGCAACTTTTATTTATAATTTTTTAAAATTTTAAGGTATGTAGTACTCTGTTGGGTATCCTCTATTATTAATTACAGCTTTAAGTCTACATGATGACTTCATGCCAATTTTTATTTATACTGGACCTTTTCAAGATCAGATTTGTTATAGATGTCGTATTTTCTAATATAAATAATGTGGGAACATATATATATACAATATAAGTATTTACCGGCGACCGCCGTAGCCGAATGGGTTGGTACGTGACTACCATTTGGAATTCGGTGAGAACATAGGTTCGAATCTCCGTGAAGCAGCAAACTAAGAAAAAGTAACACCAAAGAAAAAAAGGAGCTCGGCCAAACTCCCAAAAATGGTGTAAGTGCCAATTACATATATATATATTTGCCTTGTAAATGGTATTATTTACCATGTAAATCGTATTATTTGAGACTTGTTGCACGAGTAGCCATGAGTTATAAAAGTGAAAGTCAACTTCAATTTGTAATTTCCTAGCGCTTTGAACCATCTTTCTTCGATAAAGTTCGAATTTCCAAATCCATTTGATGATGTGCATGCCCAGACCATAAGATTATCACCACCATATTTTATAGAAACTAGCAAGTTTGGGGGTTTGAGCCAGTGTTGCCAGAACCAATCGCAGCAGCGTACTAAAGCGATGATCAAAAAAGTAATAGATTGCTGTACTCCGTAATAGGAGTCTAAGCAAAATAAAAAAAAAAAAACAAAAAAAAAAAAAAAAACAAAAAAAAAAAAAACATTTTTCTAATAGCGGTTGCCCCTCGGCGGGCAATGGCAAACCTCCGAGTGTATTTCAGCCATGAAAAAGCTCCTCATAAAAAATATCTGCCGTTCGGATTCGGCTTGAAACTGTAGGCCCCTCCATTTGTGAATTTGTGGAACAACATCAAGACGCACACCACAAATAGGAAAAGGAGCTCGGCCAAACACCTAACAGAAGTCTAATTTTCGTTTAATAATAAATCTGCAAGACAAAATACGGATTCCATCTTATACATATATGTAGATATTCTTTTATATTAAATTCTTGTTCATGGTCCATTGAAAAAAATAATCCGCAATTATTTCACGTGAGAAAATGTTCAGAAACACTCACCTTTCCATACTGATGTATCAACAGGATTTAATTGACTAAAACGAAAACAAAACACTCACTATCACACTGACATGCTCATCACAGTGACAATTCTCGAACTGAATAAACTTCTAACAAAGCAGTAAAGCTCATTCAGAAAGGCAGAGTCAAATAAACGTCATAACACAGTCAGTAACACAGGATATCACTATTAACATATATTCTTCCAACATTAGCGGGTTGTAAGTTGCAACGTGTTGTATCGTGTTGTTATACATATTCAAAATTGACGATGTGCAGTAGCGGAGAAATCATTGTCAAAAGGGCGAATGAAACAAAAATATCTCCAGACATATGTCCTTTTAGTATACATTATGTTTACTTTTATGGCTGCTGCTCGCCCTCTCTCGTTAACAATGGGACTTACATAAGCAGCGATGGATAAAGAAGGTTTCCCAATACGTTTTTTATAAAACATTTTTTTCAAAATTTGGCTGAAATTGTAATTTAAAACATGAACAATTTTTTTCCTGTTTTCTCTTAGAATTGGAAATTGTAATAGATTTCATATGAAGTGTAATAGCGGAATAAACTGAGAACAAATGTAATAGATCTATTACAATTGTAATATACTGGCAACACTGGTTTGGGCTCCGTAGTGGCTACCTCGCGCCGTACAAAAGACTTGTCATCTGGTCCATCCAAAATAGTTTATTTTTATCTCGTCTGCAAAAATGATGGCGCCCAAAATGCTGGGGTCTTATTTAGATAGTCTCGCGCAAACTGCAATCTCTTACTTCTATTCTTTGCACTTACGAAAGGTTTATTACGCACTATTCTGTTATTTAAATTTTGGTTCCCTCAGTATTTTTCGCACAGTTTCTGGATGCAAAATCTTACCTTTAAAGCTGATGGCCTAGAGCCGCTAATGCTTTTGAAATCATTGTGATTGTAATTCATTACTTTTCCAATATTTAAATAAAAAACAAAAAATCTTACTAAATTTACTTTAAAAATCCAGCGCTTGTTGCTGGATTTTTCTTCACTTGGCGCACTAACCACTGGCACTCTCTCTCTGTGAAAGCTTTATTTGTAGCCTGTCGTCCCTCATTTACCACACAATTTTCATCCATAAGCCGTTTAAAAATGTGCTGAACTATTGACGAACTTAAATGTACAATTTCGATGCGCCCTTCCTATTTCGAAATGCTCTAAAACTACCTCACGCTTTTCTATCGAAGTACGCAGTCCCATGGCTTAAACAAGCAAGCGCACATAAAATTCAATTTGCGTCATGGAAAAGTGACTCTACAAACTCTCACACATTAAAAATATAATTTCGCTTGTTGAAACTTGCACCGAGAATAACGATACTTTTACCTGTCTTATTTAAGCTGCAGGGTGTATTAACTGTATGTTTTGGTGTCTTTTTTTCGCAATGAAATGAGTGGACACTTTTTTGTATTTTATGTTGAGAAACGAAATGAAATAAAGCAAAATAAATAAAATATCTGCATACTCAATTTTTCCATTTACGCAAAATATTGTGAAATATAAAATACTTTATAATAAAATCTTATCTGTATCAAATAGGGTGTGAGTGACTGTTTATGTGTAACTGCACATTACCAGGCCTGGTTATTAATTAGCGAGACTGAAATATTTACTTACATTCAAGTTTACCTTATCAATTTCATTATACACCTCTGCTCTATGTCTAGTACAACGCACAGTGAAAGGTTGTGGCCTCAAAAACAAAAAATAAATGTAAATACTAGAGACCCAATTTTTACCGCAAACAACAGACATCCCGTGGGATAAGAAAAAGCAAACGCAATTTTTGAAACCGGCTGCTTAATAGCAGTGCATGCACCGCAAAGTTGAGCAAACACAGTGGCATTTTATTTACGAAATGTATAACCTTTTGGGAAATTAGTTACAATCCTAAAATATTTTATGTGTTTTCCATTAACTCCTAGTGGAGTATAGGGCAGCAACTACTCCAAAACGCCTTCGGATATGTGACCTGTGACCCTCAATTCGCTGCATGATAAAAACCAAGAGTTGCCATTTCGGATTCGGTTGATCTTCGCCAGATTATACGAGGTCTTCCAACTGCATGCTCTACTTGTTGAACTGGGTTCGCACGCATATTTGGTCACGTTATCGTCATCCTTTCGAAGTGTCTGACCAATCCATTGACATTTCCTTTTTCGTACTTCACAGGCAATTGCGATCTGATTGGTAATACTAAACAACTCAGAGTTGCTTATTTTTTAGTGCCTGAACATTCGTAGTAAGCGTCGGAGGCAGCAATGGATGAAAATTTCCTCTGATTTCCACTGTAACTTTTCAAGTAGTGCACCCAAATATAACAATACCGATTTAAGGCACGCATTTAATAATTTGGTCTGACGCTTATGCTGTTGCTTTGCCACGGAAGCGCGAGAATACCGAATGCAGACTTCGCTTTGCATACTTTTTGTTCAAAATCTTTATCACAGCCTCACTTATGTTGGCAATACTCCCAAGATAGCAAAGCTTCTGCACGCACTCGAGTTGCACCCCGTCAATATCCAGTGAGTCAGAGGTGGTACTGTTGAGATACAGAGTTTTAGTTTTAGCGACATTGATTTTAGGGCCAGCTGAACGAAATTGCTGATACAGGGTCGTTGTCAAACCTTTAAGCTCAGAAAGTTTGAATGACAGTGAGCCGATGTAATAGGCATAGGACAGGTGCCTCAGCATGGTGCTGTCAAGCTTCCATAAAATACCACGCCGATCTCGAACAGGAAAAGCAGAGGTAATGAATGAAGGAAAATAATAGGATACACCTTCGATGCACTCCCGACTTAAAAAGCCTCTTAGAACCCACGGCAATTTACGCTTTTTTAATAAGAGTTACGAGTTTTTCTGGGATACCTCTTTGCCACAAAGCTGCAAATATGCATTCACGCTCAATGCTATCAGAGGTTATTTCCAAGACAATGAATGAACAAAAGGTGTAGCTTTGACTTCCTTTCCACTAATTTCTCAATGGTGGCACCATATTTTAACACAAAGACTGCCATAAAAGGCCTGGTTGTCTACAGATGAACAGTGCTCAGCAAAATTTAGCACATTGGAATCAGCTGACGCTATAAAAAATGCCTGCTGGGCGTCCGAAATAAAAATGGAATAGACATTGGTCTTGCACGGGATCACCACCCTGTAAAATGAAGGTCAATCTGGAGCAATTAAAGGACAGCGCTACGAGACCTACTTTTAGAAACGAGATGCGTAATTTTCTCCACACAAGCGGAACTGATTCGGACCTGACTATTGGGTTGAGGAATAAGTTCGTAACGTTTTTACCGAAGTCAAAGTGACTTGAACCAAAACCACCAATTATTTCAATAAGTTAGTCGATTATATGTATATTCGCCGTTGCTGATTACAACCACTTCCCACCTCTCTACCAATTTGTTGATGCCTTTCCGCCAAAAATCGCTTGGTCTGGTGTTGGCCCAGTTTTTAAGGACTTCTTTGTTACCTTCAAATAGTTTAACAGGGAACGGAAAAGATGGTAATCATTTACTGCAAGTCCGGAGAATACGGCGGATGCTAAGGGACCACCTAATCGAGCTCGTCGAGTGCACCTTTGACTACTTGTGCAACATGGGGCGTAGTCGTGAAGGAGTGTGGTTTAACCAGGTCGATCAGGTATTTTCAGTCGAATAGCTTCATTCACGCGGTGTAGCTGGGCAATGTAGAGCTCTTTATTGATCGTGGCATTCTTTTCGAGCATTTTTCAGTGACCTATGCCCTCCCAGTCGCACCAAACACATATCATGATCTTCTTTGGATGAAGATGCGGTTTGACTCTCGGCTTTGGCATATTTCCTGGAGCCACCCGCTTCTTTCTTTGCTTCAATTGATGTATAGAGTATGAGAAACGCCACCTTGTCAGATTGTACTAGAACCCAAGTGAAGCAGTTGGAAAATGAATACCACGCTTTGTAAAAGACGGTTCAGCAGTCAATACGCCAATACAAAAGACGCCACTGTCTCGCTCACGCAGCCGAATGCTGAGCCCAAACCGGTGACGCCCGAACGTTATTTAAAATAACTAAGAGGCTGGCCGATATGAGAGTTAATACATCACATCCAATTAAAGATCTAGACGACAGATTGCTGATTAGCAATGAGGAACAACTGCTTCTCTAGAAACAACTTTTCTCGTCAGTACTCAACAAGGCTATCAACACGCCAAGTGATCCAAGTCCTGCTAAGGAGATTGCCATTGATTTAAGCTAACGCATTAGATAACACCGTCTGACCTAGCAGAAGTTTCTGCAGCAATAAAACAACTTCCAAATGGGAAATCTTCAGAAATTGATTGTATACCGGCCGAATTTTACAAAGGGATCCCTCACTATGCGCTGGAATTTAACACCCGCTAATCACAGCGGCCGCCGTAGCCGAATGGGTTGGCTGATTCGAATTCACAGAGAGAACGTTGGTTCGAATCTCAGTGAAACACCAAAATTCAGAAAAACATTTTTCTAATAGTGGTCGCCCTCGGCAGTCAATGGCAAACCTCCGAGTGTATATCTGCCATGAAAAGGCCCCTCCTAAAAATATTCGCCGTTCGGAGTCGGCTTGAAACTATAGGCCCCTCCATTTGTGGAACAACATCAAGACGCACACCACAAATAGGAGGAGGAGCTCGGCCAAACACCCAAAAATAATATATATATATATGTATATATAATCACAGCCATTTGTGAAGAAGAATCTTTCCCACGAGAAGAATGCTGTTATTGTGAAGCGGGCAAGAAAGCATCGACCTGAAGAATTCGAATAATTGAATAGGAATCTGTGTTATACTCGCAATTTCAAAGATAGTAGCCAGAAGCATTTTTTTTCGTCGCGACAGACTAGCAAGTACAACACTCAGACACAATTAAGTCCATTGTACTGCACTCGAGTTCCCTTTTCTTTAAATCTACTCGACCTCCGAAAAAATCTGAGTAGATCTTGTGGTGGCAAAGAGCCAAGGTGATCGCTTCACATCAGTGCCAAAGACCTCAAGCCTGATTCGAACGAAGGCACAGAAAGTGGTCCGCCGTCTCAACCTCCTCTCCACATGCTGGGCACACTGTCTGCCCTGCCAGGCACAGATGCCTGTTTAGTAACAGGAGGAACTGCGACAGTCGGTCGGATATGACAGGTAATATTAGTTTTGTCCATCTGCAGCCTCTATCAGTCTGCCAAGCTCACCGTGCTAACCGTGGCTTTGATGGCTGCAGAAGGGAGTGGCAGAACGGGCTCCGGGCCAAGGAAGTTGGAAGTTGCCAGAACCATACTGAACCGTCTTAAAGATCACCTCGATAAAACTATCAGGTATTGTCAGGCAGGCTTTCATAGCCAGCAAAGTGGCGCAAAATGAGTCATCAAATCTAGGTTTTGAATAACTTTTTTAGTAAATAAAAAAAAGGTTTTGAGCGGAGTCGCCATAACACTTTTCAAGCTATTGCTTCACCGTATTTGTCCCTTCAAGGAGCAGTGTAAAATTAAAACACGAAAGTCTTTTTGATCCATTGCTTTGAAAATAACGAACGTAGTGTCACGCTTAGCACAATAAATCAAGAACTAATGAATAGAATGTCATGAAATTTTAACAGCTGTCTCTTTAAGATTATTACTCACTGGAAAAGAGGGGAATGCAATAAAACTAGTGTTATCTATGTAAAGGGTTTTCCAATAACAGGTGTTAGTTTGGAATGGATTACGCTATCGAGAGATGATTAACGATTTTTTATGGCCGGAATTGGATGGTATTGATTTGGATAACGTTTATTTTCAACAAGACGGCGCTACGTGGCACATAAGCAACGAAACCGTTGATCTTTTACGGAAAAAGTTTCCGGACCGTGTTATTGCTCGAAGATGCGATCACAATTGGCCACCGAGATCTTGTGATTTAACACCTTGTGACATTTTTCTTCGGGGCCACGTGAAAATTTCTTGAAAAGGATATTGACCTCTAAGCGTCGTCGTGGTGGTCATTTGCCTGATGTTATTTTCCACTATTAACGGCCTACCTTTCTCTTTATAATGAAGTAAACATCCGATCATTTATATTAAAAAATAGCATTTTTCTTTGAATATCAAAATAACACCTCTTATTAGAAAACCTTATATTCCCCCCGGGACTTTGCAGCCTATTTGTTATATCGTCGAGCTCTCCCTTCCACTTGAGGTGTGTGTCATAATGTTTTTCCACAAATGGAGGCATCTGCAGTCTTGTACCTACTCCCAATGGCAGATAATTTTGAAGAGGGGCATCTGCCAAAGGGCAACTGGCATAAGAAAACCATTTTTCTATCAACTGGAGTTTCGTCACCGACACTCGAACTCGGAGTTTCGGCTGCGCTGGTGGCACACATAAATAAGTATTAGAAATAACTATATTTCTAAACAGTGGTTAACAAAGCCTAAGCAACATGGACCTTGCGATAATGATGAATGAATCTTCTAACTCAATTACCACGTAATACCAGTGGCAACATTGTTAATCTGTGTGAGCTCTGCTAACCAGTAAACTTTATAGTGGCGCCAACACACTCATGCACATGCTCCAATTACCATTTCTGTAAACATGTTTCCTTATGCAAATCTAAATTGATTACACTGAAGCAACGTCTTAGCATGGCAATTGTTTCCACACTGACTCTGCATATTCTTAAAAAAGTTTTGCAGCAACTTAAACTTTTAGTTAAAATTCATGACTACCAGCGAATGTGTGCCAAGAGCAATTCTTCTACAGCAAGTCTTTTATTGTTTTTTTTTTTTTTAAATCACATCCTTAATTAAAATTTCGCTTTGTAGTGATGCGACTGGAAGACGTAAAACAGGCACATTCAACCCAATAACAACAATGGCACTTGCAATTTTTGGGTTTTATGTTATTAATTCTACGAAAATGAATCTAAATACTTAAGAGGAGAAATACCATTTGAGCGCTAATGAGAAATGGGGCAGCATACAAGTAGTAATCTGGATGCGCTTTTCCAACAATTGTTGACCGTTCAATTGTAAATTGTATGCACACCCATACATACGAGCTCATACACACGTACACACGCTATGCTTCATGTTGCTTTCCTCTCAGCTTCCGTCTTGGTTAATTACATTGGCAACAAGTGCAATGTTACGACCAGCTGCCGAGCATACGTACATACATACGTACATATTATACATACATGTGTAAGTCCACATCTACATGTATCTACATGTACATATACACAAGACTAAGCAGTCCAGTGGAAAAGTTAGCAAAAACGAAATACAAATTGCACAACACGAATACAACTGGAGCCGGGCGGATAGGTTGCATACATTGTTGTATCGTTTGTCGGTGCTTTTTCTGTCTATCATCATAAAGCAGCAGTGAGAAAAAGCGAGAAACATTGAATCAAAGCTGCAAAATTCAATCTGACGCAATTGTGTGTTTCTACGAGCTCTTCACAACAAGCGACGCACTCTCTTGGATTCACATAAAAACGTGCATATGTACATGCACACATACATACATTATACCAGGCAAGTGTAAAGTGTGAACGGGGGAGAATCCTGGCTCTTTAATTATGCGTCGTAAATTATTTTTTTGTAAATTGCATTGCAGTTACTAGTCTAACTACTCGTGGCTTCGGTTTCTTAGCAATAGTCCATTTAATGAAATAACTGTAAAGTAGTTGTACACATTCTGAAAAATTCAACGACTTGAAAAATTCTACGATTTTATATAAACATAGTGTTAAAGGTGTTAAAGAATGTGAAATATTTAATCAGAGAATAGTATGGACTGGGTTGGTAGAGGTAGGAGTCGGTCTTTGAAGTAACTCACTTAGACCCTTGTCGATCCATTGTGGACTAAAGCAATCAAAAAGTCTTAGAGGGGTCTGAAAACTAACGGTTTTGGAGATATGATGTTTACTAAGATATTCTTACCATGGCCGCTTTGTAGTCCCCAGGTTCGAACCCTCTAAGAATGTGGGCGCAAATTATATATATTTACGAGGGGTGCCTTTTATATGTCGCGATTGGAGAACAAAAACAAATTTTAATCATCGAAAATCACTTTATTGTTTTTCAAAAAATTCTCCATGAAGATCTATACACTTTTGCATGCGTTTGAACCAATTGTCGAAGCGCTTTTGCCGCTCTGAATGAGGTACCTCCAAAACATGCACTCTGAATGCCGCAACCGCTTCTTCAGGTGTCGAAAAACCTTGACCTCTCAGTTTGTTTTTTACGTACGAGAATAAAAAGAAGTCATTCGGTGCCAAGTCAGGACTATACGGCGGATGACCCATTAATTCGATGTTTTGGGTGCTCAAAAATGCAGTTGTTTGAGCCGATGTGTGAGAGCTCGCATTGTCCTGGTGAAGTGTGATCCGTCTTTGGCGATTGGTTTTCCTAATTTCTTGGAAGACAACTGGCAAACAAATGGTTGTGTACCACTCAGAATTTACTGTTCTGCGTTGTTCTTGTGGTACGGTTGCGACATGTCCAGTTTTTCAGAAAAAACAGGCGACCATTTGCTTGGAAGTGCTTCGTGCGCGAACTACTTTTGTTGGACCTACTTTTGTCGACTGCTGTTTACTTTCGGGCTCACAGGCGTAAATCCATGATGCATCACCTGTCACGATGTCATAGACGTGTTTCGAAGCCCCGCGATTGTATTTTTTGAGCATTTCCTTCGACCAATCGACACGAGCCTTTTTTTGCGCGATTGACAAATTGTGTGGGATCCAACGCGAACAAATTTTTTTGACAGTCAAATGTTTATGCAATATTGAATGTATGCTAGTCCCACTAATGCCTAAGATTGTCTCAATCTCACGATAGGTCACATGACGATCTTGCAATATCAGTTCGCGCACAGCATCAATGGTTTTCGAAACAACAACTGATTTTGGACGACCTTCACGAAATTCGTCTTGGAGTGAACTACGACCACGATTGAATTCACCATACAATCGATAAACACTGGTCCTTGATGGAGCTTCATCGCCAAAAAATGAATTAAGTTCATGCATGCAATGTTGCTGAGTTAATCCACGTTGAAAGTTGTAAAAAATAATCGCACGAAAATGTTCACGATTTAATTCCATTTTTGGACCGAGATGAATCTTTTAAGTTACTGTAAACAACACAAATAGCGCTGGTATTTCAAAACGTTCTGAGTACGTAAAAGCCAAAAAATGTCAAACTTTGCGATACTGCTGTCAGTTGCCAGATTGCAACACCAGGGTTGCCAAATCCCGACATATAAAACGCACCCCTCATATATATATGTATATGTATAGTGGTAGTAATAGTAGTATTTTATATATTTTATAATTTTTATAATAAAGTAAATATGATATAATAATATATTTCAGTACATTTAGAACAAAAATAAAAATAAATAAAAACAATTATGGCAAAAATTTGTAAGACTGGGTGGTATATTAATAACAAAAATGTGGTAGCCAATTTAAGAAAATTCCTTTACAATAAAGTCCCTGTATTTAACACTATCAGATATATATTTCAATAACGCATAATATATAGTTGCATCCCTCTAAGAAGGACATCACTAAATCTAAAATCTAAATCTAAAACTTTTACACCAAAATAAAGTGGGTGGATGTTTTTGTAAATCGGGCAAGCGCCAATCAAGTGATACATGCTTGGCCTCTCCAAGGAGGAAGTATTTTAAAAATTTCTTGCGTTAAAGTTGAGGAAACCGCCTCTTGCTCGACAAATTAGACTTATGGCATAAGTGAAGAAATAAGCATTAAAATATAGCACATTTAAATCTGTAACAGAATAACCTCTTTTTCAATCAGTTTATTTATTAGTCATAAACTCCATTATATGAACCACAGAAAATACTGATAATGACGATATGTCAACACTACATGCTAGCTCCTTCCATTCGTTTACCCAGTAGGCACCTAATTTGATCGTTTCTTCAGCAAGGATACGAGGAGGTCTTGGTATTGGTAGGCTTAAGGAACGCACGATAAAACACATGTATTGGTGGAGTAATGATAATAAGCGGTAATAAGCCAGTTTCGAGCTGTATTATGTAGTTTGGAGTGTTGGACGGCAAAAAATTTACTTTCTTAACAAAAAAAACGTAAAAGCTCAAACCTTTCAACCCCTCAAACTTGCGCTCCATAAAACATTATAGAACCTAGAGGCTCCCTCAAAGATGTTCAGTTTCTTTCAGGTATTTATCTTTGGATTATTAATATATTTTATCATGAGACGTCTATGGCTGTTTTGGCATCTCTTAGTTTCTTTTCTAGATGTTTGGAAAACGTGAGATTATAGTTAAGTGTAACTCCTACGTATTTTTACTCATTAACTATTTCTATTGAGACTCTACCACCTATTCTAAAAACGACTACTTGGCAAGATTAACTTTTAATGACCTTTGCCAGCAATAACTGTGCAGTGCATCTACCATTTGTTGGAGATCAGAGGGTGTATCCGCTAATAATAATAATAATAATAGTGTTTTCAATTTGTGTACCTCCTTTCACGTAATCACGGCAACCTTGCCGGACGCCCTTGATTTACAGCGAAATGATCTGAAATTTTGCCATTAAACCAAACACGGTTCGTGTTGCCCTCATATACAAGGTGAAGTTCAAAATAAACAAGATTGAACTAAAATAGAAACGACTAGAACTCTGTTCTGATAACTTCGAGTTTATTTACTCAAAAAAGTCATCTCTGTCCTCGATACACTGTTTTGCTCGATCTAAAAGCTTTTCGAAATGGTATTTCAGGTCACTGACCGGCATGTCCTTCAGGATATCGGTACAAGCCTTTTGGATAGCCTATACGGACGCCAAATGCTGTTTTCCCAATAGGTAGAAGTCACAGAGAGCCATATCAGGCGAATACGGTGAGTGATTGATGGTTAAAATGCGATTTCTAGTCAAAAAATCAGTCACAATAGTAGCTCGATGAGACGGTGCATTATCATGCAAAAAGCGCCAGCTTCCTCCTTCGCGATATTCAAGGCGGATTTGACGAATGCGAGGCAACAAACACTTCAAAACGCCAAGACAGAAAATCGCATTGACGGTTTGGCCCATTGGCACGAACTTCTTGTGGACGATTCCCTTGGAATGGTAAAAAAATTAGCATCGACTTAATTTTCGACTTCTCCAAACGCGATTTTTTGTGTGGTGGTTCATCTGTGGCCTTCAATTCGGCACTTGGACGCTTATTTTCAGGTTCATGTTGAAAACACCACGTTTTGGAGATATTCAACTCCGATTCCATGAATTTCAACAATGATTTCAGTTATTTTTTGATAAATTTACCAACAATTTCGATGGAGTTTTGATGATTACTGATTTTGGCCATTTATTGCCATTTATGTCCTCATAACCATCACGAACTCTGGCCCGAGATAGACAATCATCGCCATAAACTTTTTTCATCAATTCAAATGTTTTGGTAAATGTTTTACCAATTTTAAAACAAAATTTGATATTAGCTCTTTGTTCGAAACTCACAAACATACTGACACTTCAGACGCAATAACTTCACTTCCACTAAACCAAATATCACCAAGCTATCACTGGAAGTCAGCTAGGGATGTAACTTCCAAAGCACTAACTCATTAAAAGCATGGTGCCATCAAAAACATTTTTATGACGCCAGTCTTGATTATTTTTGACTTCACCTTGTAAATATAACGTCTTCTCCCATTTTATGGTCAGTTTAATCGACCTACTGAGCGGCTATTCGAGCTATTGTGACTAAATTCAGAAACAAATTTACATTATTGGACATCAAACCGCCAACACGCTTACGTAGAGTGCGAACTAAAGAAAATATCGCAGCTGTATCGGCCAGTGTTCATGATGACCATCAATTAGCGATTCGTCGCCGTTCGCAGCAATTGGGCCTCTGTTACTCAACCACGTGGAAAATTTTGGGAAAGGATTTAGGTGTGAAGCCTTTCAAAATACAGCTGGTGCAAAAATTGAAGCCGAACGACCTACTGCAACGCAGAATTTTTGGTAAATGGATTCTTGGAAAGTTGGCCGAAGATCCACTTTTTTATTGAAAAATTGCGTTCAGCGACGAAGCTCATTTTTGGATCAATGGGTACGTAAATAAACAGAATTGTCGATTTTGGAGTGAAGATCAGCTTGAAGATTTGGAAGAACTACCAATGTATCCAGAAATGGTCACAGTTTGGTGCGGTTTATGGGCTGGAGGTATCATTGGACCGTACTTCTTCAAAGATGCTGCGAATTGCAACGTAACAGTGAATGGTGAGCGCTACCGTGAAATGATATCCAACTTTTTTTTGCCCAAAATGCAAGAGCTTGACTTGCATGACATGTGGTTTCAGCAAGACGGTGCCACATGCCACACAGCACGCGTAACAATGGGCTTGTTGAGAGGCGAGTTACGAGAACATTTTATTTCACGTTCGGGACCTGTCAATTGGCCACCCAGATCGTTCGATGTAACGCCTTTAGATTATTTTTTGTGGGGCTATGTTAAAGCTCATTTATATGTGAGATACTGGCCTAAACATTGGAAAGAGTATGCCAAAATTGGACTAAGCGGATGGACCATTTGAAGCGCAGTCGCGGTCAACATTTGCATGAAATAATCTTCAAACATTAAATTATAGGGACTGTACTATCGATTTAAATAAAAATTGCATGCATTTTTCTGAATTTTACGTGTGTTTGAAAAACTTTCCTATAACTCTTAAAAAATCACCCTTTATAATCTGTATGTTGAGGCCCCATGTTCCACTTAGGACGGGAAAATATATATTTATGAACCAGTTCTAGGAATGAGCTTTTATATTAAGTCGCTGCTATTAACAATATTTGTAATAGATTGATTAGTTTTGTATGCCTGTATATATTAAGAGATTCAGATATTTCTATTTTACTCTCAAAGCTTTCAAAAGCACTATTTTGATTATTTAAGCCGCTGGAGGGACACACCCTTTGCCAATTACATAACTTGGTGACTTCACCAATGTAGCATCGACTCGCGCGGTGTAGGCGACATCTTTGGTGGGCCACATGCGGCACTAATACTTGTACCAATGAGTCCAATTGCGAATACTGATGAATGTGATATTTTAAAAAGTTGTTTATTCTTTTCTATGCTTTATATTTGCATTTTTAGCTTCTCTCCTACAGACTTTCCTTTGATGCTACACTCAGCCTTGTATGTAGACGTTTTGAACAGGATCGTGCCTCTGCCAATTGAGTCGTTACAAGCCACAACTTTGGCTACACAACTTTAAGAGTTCTTTTGTCATAAACGCTTGCAGCAATTGACTATTACTTTGTCCATTCAAAGAGAGGAAATGAGAATAGTTTACCATCCTGACATGCTCTGTTTTCCTTTATTTCTATTTAGAAACGTACGAGCATGTCCTGCGTTGCGATTTTGCTGTCAGCTAAATTAGGACCTCGTCTGTGACTGAAGTTAACGCTTACAGCTCGTCTAAGGAATTGGATGTATAATTAATGGAACACAGAATGCTGCGTTGCGTTTGTCACTCATGCGGAGAGTAATATTTTTTTTTTGTCTTTTGAGGTAAACGAGCGCTCTGTTAAAGAGCTTGGGATGATTTTCGTGAGTACTTAAAAAATAATTTTAAAGCATTAATGTGACTCCAAAGCAAAGCTCAATGCAAATAGCAAATTTATGTATAAGTATGTATATATATATATGTATATCAATATATATACAATGAAATAGCCCAAACAAAAATTTTGTTTTTATACCATCCGCTAAATCCGTTCTATAGCCAAAAACCGTGTAGCCCCTATTTTTATTTTTTTTTTTTTTATTTACATTATGTTTATTTAACCATACTGCCTACGCTTTTAAAATTACCATTGCATTCCATTAGAAAAAATACACTCTTCGATGTCTTTTACTCTCCTCTTTAAATTTTCTTTCACAAAAGTCCAAGCATAGGAGCTTTATTTAAGAACTATCTTAACTATTTGAAAAAACAACAGCCTCTAGTTAACATAAAAGTGTTATTGCATATTCACACAAACAACATTAAACATTTTATTAAAAATTTCTTAAGCTAAACATAAAGCAAAGAAAAATTACAGAAATATTTTTACTTTTTATATGTATAAGAATGTACAGGGTAGGCCATTTAAAGCGGGCCCATTTGTTTCTGAAAAAAAACATTGAAAAAAACATTTTTTTTTGTGTTGATATGAAAAATCATTTATTTTGATTCAAGGAGATTTGTTCCAGCTAGTTTTTGAAAATGATATCCTTCAAATGTTTGCCTCTGGCCTTGATGGCCAAATGTGTCCTTTTTTCGGCGTTTTCCATCGTTTTGGCCAATATTTCGGCCGGTATGGCGGCGATTTCGCGTCGGATATTGTTTTTAAGTTGAGTTAGAGTCCTTGGCTTGTTGATGTATACCTTGGATTTCAGATAACCCCACAAATAAAAGTCCGGTGGCGTCAAATCTGGTGATCTCGGTGGCCACGGAAAATCACCATTTTTCGAAATCAACCTGCCAGTGAACAATGGCTTCAAAAAATCGATTGTAGCGCGTGAAGTGTGGCATGTAGCCCCGTCCTGTTGGAACCAGTAGCCTTCCATGCGCCTGAGTGTTGTCCTGGCGATGCCTAATTCCTGATAACGACGATAACTCGATGTTCGCGGAGCCTCCTCAACACTGGCTCGTACAGCCTCGATATTTTCAGCAGAACGTCGTGTACGTTGTCTGGATGCGTGGCTGGTATTGCTGAGACTACCGTGGTTAATAAATTTTGCGTATAAACGCTGTAAAGTGCTTTTGGATGGCGCACTTTTAACTTTATTTTTTTTTTTAAACGCACGTTGAGTTTTCACAATTGAGAAGTTATTTTGGATGTAAAGCTGAATTATTTCAGCGCGTTCTTTTGGAGTGTACTGCTCCATGGTAAAAATTGTCTTGGACTGACGCTTCCAACGCGCTATGTCATTAGTCGATCTGACGTTCCTGTCAAAAGTTATAGGGTTGCCCGATGGGCCCGCTTTAAATGGCCTACCCTGTATAAGAATGTATAAGAATGTTCGACATCGAAAAGCTGCAATCACAACAGACAGCCAGAAGATTCCTGCTCTCCGAAAGCACTGCCCAACAAATCGGCATACGCGAGCAATGGAGCAACATTTCTCGTTCCCTACGTACCGCCGCCGAAGAAGAAATCGGATTCCGGCGAGCCCGAAAAAACAATTGGTACGACGAGGAATGTCATGCTGCCGCCGAAAGAAAAGATGCTGCCTATAGAGCCACGCTGCGATCGGGCGCAACGCGAGCCATGTGGGATCGCTACAGAGAGCTGAAAAAGGAAGAGAGACGTATTATCCGACAGAAGAAACGAGAGGCCGAAATACGTGAGTGCGAGGAGCTTGAGATGCTGGCCAATAGGAACAACGCCCGAAAATTCTACCAGAAAGTTCGGCGGCTTACAGAAGGTTTTAAGACCGGGGCGTTTTCCTGTAAGAACAAAGACGGCGATCTGGTGACTGACGTACAGAGCAATCTTAAATTATGGAGGGAACACTTCTCGAACCTGTTAAACAGTGACAGCTGCGCATGTCATAGAGAATGTGAAGATCCCGATACCCCAATCGTTGACGACGGAATTGTCGTTCCGTTACCCGACCATGACGAGGTGAGAATAGCAATATCACGGCTAAAGAACAACAAAGCCGCGGGCGCCGACGGACTGTCGGCTGAGCTATTCAAACATGGCGGCGAGGAGCTGGTAAGGTGCATGCATCAGCTCCTATGCAGAATATGGTCGGATGAAAGCATGCCTGCCGATTGGAATTTAAGTGTGCTCTGCCCAATCCATAAGAAGGGTGATCCTGCAATTTGTGCCAATTACCGCGGGATTAGTCTTCTAAATATCGCCTATAAGGTTCTAGCGAGCGTATTGTGTGAAAGGCTGAAGCCCACCGTCAACCAACTGATTGGACCTTATCAGTGTGGCTTCAGACCTGGAAAGTCTACCATCGACCAAATATTCACAATACGCCAAATCTTGGAAAAGACCCATGAAAGGAGAATCGACACACACCATCTTTTCGTCGACTTCAAAGCTGCATTCGACAGTACGGAAAGGAGTTACCTGTATGCCGCTATGTCTGAATTTGGTATCCCCGCAAAACTAATACGGCTATGTAAGATGACGTTGCTCAACACCAGCAGCGCCGTCAGAATTAGGAAGGACCTCTCCGAGCCGTTTGATACCAAACGAGGTTTCAGACAGGGTGACTCGCTGTCGTGTGACTTCTTTAACCTGATGTTGGAGAGCATCGTACGAGCCGCAGAACTTAATCGCTCAGGCACAATTTTTTATAAGAGCGTACAATTGCTGGCGTATGCCGATGATATTGACATCATCGGCCTTAACAACCGCGCTGTTAGTTCTGCCTTCTCCAAACTGGATAAAGAGGCAAAGCGAATGGGTTTGGTGGTGAACGAGGACAAAACGAAGTACCTCCTGTCTTCAAACAAACAGTCGGCGCACTCGCGTATCGGCACCCACGTCACTGTTGACAGTTATAATTTTGAGGTTGTAAAAGACGTCGTGTATTTAGGAACCAGCATTAACACCGATAACAATGTCAGCCTTGAAATCCAACGTAGAATCTCTCTTGCCAACAAGTGCTACTTTGGACTAAGTAGGCAATTGAGTAGTAAAGTCCTCTCTCGACGAACAAAACTAACACTCTACAAGACTCTCATCATGCCAACATGACAACATCCGATGAAGCGACGCTTGGAGTGTTCGAGAGAAAGATTCTGCGTAAGATTTTTGGACCTTTGCACGTTGGCAACGCCGAATATCGTAGACGATGGAACGATGAGCTGTATGAGCTTTACGACGACATAGACATAGCGCAGCGAATAAAGATCCAGCGGCTTCGTTGGCTGGGTCATGTCGTCCGAATGGATACAAACGCTCCGGCTTTGAAAGTATTCGATGCGGTACCAGCTGGTGGTAGCAGAGGAAGAGGAAGGCCTCCTCTGCGTTGGAAAGATCAGGTGGAGAAGGACTTGGCTTCACTTGGTGTGTCCAATTGGCGCCGGCTAGCACGAGAAAGAAACGACTGGCGCGCTTTGTTAATCTCGGCCAAAATCGCATAAGCGGTTAGCGCGCCAATTAAGAAGAAGAAGGATATTTTCCATTGATTCTGCTGTGTGAGGAATCTGACTCAACCTGTTAAAAAGGCTGTAGAATCGAAAATACTGAAAATATCCTTAAAAAAATTTAACAATATCTTCTTAAAAGCCTATACTTCCAAAATATCAAAAAAAAAATCGACTTTTTGAAAATTCTACACCACTGAGACCCCTTAAACAATTTCTTTCAAATCACTTCCACGGCTGGGTTTCAAAGTAGCCCATTCTGTCAAAAGAATTTTTCAGTACATTTTTGATTCTCTTGGTGCTTATCTCCCCACTGACTTCGACGTCATATTTCTTGAGTCGTCTCTGTATGGCCAATTATCCTTAGTGGCGCCTCACAGCTTCTAGACGATCAATTGGCATCACCGCTTCAGTTGTTTGTTCGATATTCGAAGATTTTTTAATGTTTTTTAACTTTGTCCAAGCAAAAAATTACCCATTTTACGAATACCTAACCATGAAATAAATTTTTGACGCATCACGTAGGTTGCTTTAGCTGTCAAAATCTTAAAAGTCAATAAATATTTAAATCACAAACGTCATGTATATATGTATATATATGGATATGTATTTTTATACAAGGTGATCAATCTAGTATTTTGCAATAACAAAAAGTTCTAAAATCTTAATTTAGATATGTAGTAATAAGTCGTTGTTTTTTGGGTTTTAGCTTAAGATTTTGATAATATCCTAAACGAGAAATTCCGGTTACTTTTTAACAAAAGAATATATTAGTACATCAATTGCAAATACACATGGCAATGCACAAAGTTTAAAATAAGGGAGTTATTTAGCACTGAATCCCTTTTCAATGAATGGCAAATGACAAACGAGCCATGAGCTTTCTTAGTAGGTATATACGAGTACTTACATAAATGTAGCATACATTTTCACCAACAAATAATTTATTTACATTTGTATATACACATATGTACATTTGTATACTCGAATATAAGTAAATAATACAGTTATGTTGTTTACCATATATCTACGTATACGTATTACGTTAATCACATACGCATTCAAATTGGATATTTATTCATGAATAAGCAAAATGGGCCAGAAATTTCTAGCTTGACAGCAATGAAAACAAAGGTGACACTTCAACTCGTATGCTAAAACAACATTCAAAAGGTTGCTGTAATATTTATATGTACATTAGGGTGGTCTCGGTGGTCATTTGGTGTAAAATACTTACAGATCGATATTACTTGATCTCATATATAAATATTCTCATATAATCAAAATGAGTAACAACGAATACAAATGACCCTATAAAATCTTGAAAAAAATCAGGGAAAATCGAAAACAAAAGCAACAATGGCAATCTATACGCAACAAAAGAGATTAAAGATATATTAAAAGTGGATGAGGACAAAAATTTGAAAAATATATCGCATCACTGGGAGCTACTAGAGCTATAAACTATACACTATATAAGGCCTGCAACGTGGTAATGCACCAATCTAAGGACAAGGACAAATTCTTGGGCGAAAACTCCAAAAGAAAAAGCAACTTAATAACCAAGACATTGACAACTCTGAATTTCATGCTCACCACACAAATAATATAAATATACCAATTAAGAAAATAACTTCGAAAGAAATAAGAATAGCACTTGAGACAAAAATTGACGTAAACAAATCCCCAGGGCATGACGGAATCACAGAAAAGATTCTAAAGGAGTTACCTGACAAGGCCACTCTCTACTTAAGAAATATATTTAACTCAGCATTACGATTGAAGTATTTTCCACTCCCTTGGAAAGTTGCTGAAATCATTGCAATACCCAAACCTAATAAAAACGCGCCTGACACTTCTTCATACAGACCAATTAGTTTATTACCATCATTATCCAAACTTTTTGAGAAGCTTATACTTGACCACCTTGACCCCATACTACAGGCGCGAAATTTATTACCTTCACAGTAATTCCGGTTTCTTAGAAAACATTCAACAATAGAACAGGTACATAGAGTAACAAATAAAAGAAATACATGCGTTGCTGTGTATCTTGATGTAGCGAAAGCTTTCGACAGCGTGTGGCACAAGGGCTTAATATTTAAACTTAAACAGTATCTACCACTTGACTACTAAAGGGTGATTTTTTAGCTATTATCCTTTTAAACAGTTGGTTTAAACAGCTGACGCACGTTTCGTGTTTTGTTTCACTGTCAAACATCTTCAGTTTGGTCTATAATTTAACCATTAATCGTCTTACAAACGAACAACGCTTGCAAATTATTGAATTTATATTGAATTATAAAAATGCGTGTTCTGTTAAGAAAGTTTAAGATCCACTTTTTTATCGAAAAATTGTGTTCAGCGACGAAGCTCATTTTTCGATCAATGGATACGTAAGTAAGCAGAATTGTCGATTTTGGAGTGAAGATCAGACAGAAGAATTGCAAGAGCTACCAATGTATCCAGAAAAGGTCACAGTTTGGTGCTGTTTATGGGCTGGAGGTATCATTGGACCGTACTTCTTCAAAGATGCTGCGAATCGTAATGTAACTGTGAATGGTGAGCGCTACCGTGAAATGATATCCAACTTTTTTTTGCCCAAAATGCAAGAGCTTGACTTACATGGCATGTGGTTTCAGCAAGACGGTGCCACATGCCACACAGCACGCGTAACAATGGGCTTGTTGAGAGGCGAGTTCGGTGAACATTTTATTTCACGTTCGGGACCTGTCTATTGGCCACACAGATCGTGCGAGATAACGTCTTTAGATTATTTTTTGTGGGGCTATGTTAAAGTTCATGTCTATGCACGCAGCATAAATCATATTGCCCGTTTAACGAACCATACGAATATTGACATGCGACACCTCCTGACAGCAGAAAAGGCAAACTCCAGGCGGCTCAAACGACCAACTCCAACTCAGCTGATAACTAGAATAATTTAAAACTATGTACATACACTAGTAAATTCGCACAAAAACTTAGCCAAAATGTAATATTGATTATGATTAATGTTCTGAAATCCAAGCTGTAGTAAGAAGTATCATACTTAGTGTCATACGACATCAACAAAGGAGGAAAAAAATTATATATACATATGTAAATTTTCCCCAAAAGTTTAAAGAATTATAAAAAATTGAAAAAAAAACATTTCAGTAGTTTTTGCTATTGGTTTTGGCTGAAGAAATTTTTAATAACAAAAGAATGGACGTATTATGATTTTTTGTTTATGGCACCCCCTAAATTCGTTCTGCAGCCGAAAAATTGATACACCTATTTTTTTATTTTTTTGTATTCACATAATATTTAAGCAAGTTGCCTACGCTTTGAAAATTATCATTGCAAACTTAATTTTATAAATCAAAATAACAAAAAATTGAGTTTTAAGCTGCTCTATAAAGGTGTAGAAGTGCCGACTAACGACTCAAGCTGGAAAAATGATTTTTGAAAAACAAAGACTTTTTCGTTAATTTTTACCTTCGGTTCAAATTTTTCCACGGCATTATTACTATTAAAATTCCATTTTTTTATATATAATATAGTTCATACTACAACAAAGAGCCCACAATTTTACGATGCAAACTTTGTACAAAATTTAAAAAATTCAACAAATTTGCATTAAAAAACATGAACTTTTTAACAGAATTTTTTACAAAAACTTTGAATATTCATTATGTGGATGAAAATGCATAACGCTGTCAACAAAAAAAAGTATGAAAACCAAAGTGAATTTTTAGCCTCTTTAAATAGCGATCACCCTAATGCTCATTTATGTGCTTGTACACAGGAAGAATGAGTCGTAAGCAGTGGGTACTTGATATGCAAACAAACTATTGAACCCACTGTACTAACTTCCTGTAGTCTTAAGGTCATAAGTGGCTTATTTCTTTCACACATTCGCCCATCGAATATTTGTAACTTGGAAGATCGCAAGCGTAAGTCATGGTTGTCCCCTGTCGCCCCTTCTCTTCGCTATCTTCTTACACGACGCAATAAGCCAATTGGCCCCGCACAAAAAAGGCATTGTATGGGGTTTCACCAGACATCTCGAAGGCATGTACAGGGGTAGTTTGTCTAGCAGTATGCGCAGTTGCTCCATCTTGTTAAAACCACAAATTAGGATACTGCTCCGCCATTGGCCGCAAAAAGTTTTCAATCAATATTCTGTAAGAAGCTCCTGAAATCAATTCCAACGTTTCATCCTCATTTTCGAAGAAATATGGACCCATAACTCTAGTGGCCATAATACCGCACCAAACAGTACATTTAGATGGGTACAACTGATGTTGGTGTGTTGCCCTTGGATTTTCAGAGCCCTACAATCCACAGTTTTGCTTGTTGACATAACCATTTAAATGGAAATGCGCTTCATCCGACATCAAAACATTATTTAAAAAATCAATTTTAACGCGTTGCATTGTACTGTAGCGCTCCATAATAAATTTCCAACAATTCAATTATAACCTACAAAAAGAGAAAAATATGTCAAAAAATAAAAAATTTATTTTTGCTTAACATTAGTAGGTCTTATTTGGCCCACCCTGTACTTCGCCGATGGCATCTGCCTCCTCTCTCGCAAACTCACTGACATATAAGCGAAGGCGGCAAGACTAGACACGCTGGGACACACTTTCGAACTGGAGGCCAACATCGCCAAGACCAAAGCTAAGAGAGTCAACCACAATAAAGCAAGACATATAATGATTGACAGTTGACCAGCTCTCTCGAAAGCTTTTATTACCTCGACTGCACCATAACGGCAGATGGCGTATCAAATGAAGATACCAAATGCAGGATAAACAAAGCAAGGACGGTATTCGGACCAACGCATACAGTATGCTAGACTTCGTAAATTTCCAGGCGCTGTAAACTGTGAATATTCAGCTCATGTTTGGGACGCACATGGGACGGCACAAAAACAACAGGAAAAGGAATTAAGATCGGGGCAAAAGTGTACCAGGAGGATGTCTTAGAAAATGTGTTTAAGAATTTGTCAGATCTTCCAGCAAGATTCAGCTACAGCCCATAAGACAGAAACTACTCAGCAAGGGCTAAAACACTATATTACTGGGTTCATAGCACAGAAAATTTGGTCACCTGGAAGTCCAGATTTGAATCTTTTGGACTACAGTTTGTGGTCAGAATTGGAGAACATGGCCTCACAAAGAAAGCCTCACAGTAATTTGTAGAGTCTCAAACAATCTTTGGTTCGAGCAGCGACGTCAATATTCATGGAAACCATGCGCGCTGTAAAAGCTGACTAACCTAATCTTTCTTTGTGTAAAAGAAAATGGTGACCATGTCGAATAAAAATTAATTTTTCTATTCTTAATATTTAAACAATTAAATAAAACTAACTTCATTAAAAAGGTAATATAATTTCGTATCTATAACGGACTTATCTTGTAACAGAACTTATGGCAGGACTAAGTACATATGATTAGAGGCCGTGACGAAATAAAAGCGGTTTTTTTCGTTTAGAGTTTTCACCACACGCAAGTTGTTTTGTTTATTACCTCAGTGTAGGGTTTATCAGCGGAACTAACCCTTTCCGTATGAATTAAAGTAAACAAAACAGTACAGGGTTGCCCATATTCAACGGACCCATCTGGCAACCCTGTATCTTTTGACAAAGACGCCAGATCGCTTAATGACGTACCGCGTTGGAAGCGTCAGTCCAAGCAGATTTTTACCATGGAACAGTACATACCACGCGAGCGCCCCCAAATTGTTGCAATTTACATTCAACAAAAGAAGTCAATTGTGAAAACTCAACGTGCGTATAAAAAATTAAATAATGTGAAAAGTGCGCCTTCTAAAAACACCATTAAACTTTTGTACGAAAGGTTTTCAACTGGTGATGATCTTTCTAATCCAAAGAGGCCAAATCAAAACCGACCAAGGCGATCGGATGAGAGTATTGTTCTTGTACGGGCCAGTGTTGAGACGTCGCCAAGGACATCCCAAAATCGCCGTTCTCAGCAGTTGGACATTGCGCGGGCCACTTTACAACGAATTATCCGCATTGATTTGCATTTATTCCCGTATAAGATTCAATTGACGCAAAAAAAACACATGGGTCCGTCGAATATGGGCAACCCAGTAAACAAACGGTCTCTAAAATTCGTACATAAATTAACAAAGGTCTTCTGAAAATGGGAGAGAGACATTCATTATTTTTGCGTAATGGATTTACTGCGCCATCGTTTCGGTGAGCAGTTCATCTCCCATTCCAGACTAGTAGATTGACCGTCAAAATCGTGTGATATCAAACCTGTGGACTTTTATTTGGGGGTATGTGTAAATCGAGTCATTCAAAATTGGTGTTAACGGGTAACGGAAGTACGGTGCGGTTACGGCCAACATTTTAAAGAGATTTTCTTAAGAAAAAATGTCATGAATGGTTCTATACAAAAATAATAAAGATTGGCAAATCAATTAAAATTTTCGTTGTTTTATTTCAATTTAAAATCCAATACCTTTAAATTATTGACCCTTTTTATATGTAATATATAATTGGCGGTTACACCCTTTTTAGGTGTTCAGCCGAGCTCCTCCTTTTTGTCGGGTGCGCCTTGAGTTGTTCCACAAATGGAGGAATCTACAGTTTTAAACCGAACTTTTCCATCGCAGAAGTGCACTCAGAGGTTTGCCATTGCCTGCCGAGGTGCGACCGCTATTAGAAAAACTTTCCATCGTTTGGCGTTTCATGCACGCAGCTTTAAGCCTGCGCACTTCCAAATGGTAGCCGCGTATCAATCAATTCGTCTAAGGAGGCCGACTTAACCTATCCTATAACTTCATTAAATCAAAATTTTTTTAATAATTGAGAAAAGTCTCAACATATGAAGGGGCTGTTGAGATAAGCGTAGTCAGATGCATCTCAAATGTTGTCTTATACTTATAATTTATTAAACAGTATTTCTTTCAATTAATATTTAATTCAACGCTTGCTAAGATCTATTTCAAATCATTTTTATTATAAGTATTAAAAAAATTGCATATTTAAAATTTCCTAGGTGAGTTGTGAAAATTCTGAAATTTTCTGTCAACACCCCTACAGTTTTTAAATTCACTTTGCTAAATGTCTCACAAATGAGCGATTATTAAATTATTCCTTGGGCAGACATATGAGCATATGACTACCGTTCATCAAAAAAAACCGAAAGGATGCTGCTGGTAAGCCTAAAATAGGCGAAATTGCTCTCGGCAACATTGGGGTCGAATGGGTTGAATAATCAATTCTCGTTACTTTTTTGACAAAATCTCTATTACGTGTAAATGGGCTCACAACTCGAAGTATACAAACAAATGAAACTCTCAAATTTCAATGTGTGAGTGTGCATGTGTTGTTATACATACATGTAGATGTAGTTAGCATAAACACACCATATTCACTTCTGTGTACATACATATGTATGTGTGTATAGGAAAATCTAGACGTCAAATCTCCCCTTCATATATCTATGTCATTAGCTCAACGCCAAACCATTCTTCCCTGCTTCTTGTATCACAAAATCCGTCGCAACACAGTAAAACTCGTAATCACACAAGACAACAGAACAAGCAACAACCTGTGTTGACATTTAAAATTTATACGATTTTCCTATTCATTAGTTGGAATATGTCATGAATCACTTCAAACAATGCCAAGTAGTGGCCCAACAGCAACAGCAGAAATAACAATGTGGCATTCAGTTGCTGCTAGATTGATGTTGTTGTGCTTGTCGGTGTCCACCCACAGGACGAACAGCTCATGGTCAAGAATCGGACAAGCGCGCGTCAGACGGAGTAGACATTAAATTTGTGTAACATAATGAAGAACGACCATAAATTTGTATATGTGAATGGACATGATGAAATTTATTAACACGCACGTTTCCAAGGATAATTCATTACACAAATATTTAAATAAAAATTAATTTCAGTTGAAATATGGTAGGTATGACTGAGAGATAACTGAGTGATTGCATAACGGCAATACGCAAAGGAATGAGCGGATTCGTTCTACGAAATTCTCATACGAATGATGCAGCTGTGATACACAAGATAAAGAAAAACAAAACCAATGATGCGATGGAAGCGCATGCATTGTCAATGGCGAATGGTAGCAGACTTTTAATATTAAATTATACTATAAATTAAGTATGCAAATAACAGGTGCGCTCCGATCGACGCCTCAAATGGCGCTGAAAGTGATCCTACATATTCCGGCCATTGATATACAAGATTAAGCCCAAAATAAACAAGACTGAGATAATATAGAAATGACAGGAGCTTTGTTCTCGAGTGTTTCAGGTCATTGACCGGAATGTCCTTCAGGATATCAGTACAGGCCATTTGGGTGGCCTCTACGGACGCAAAACGTTTTCCTTTCATGGCCAAATATAATTTCCCGAATAGGTAGAAGTCACAACGAGCCATATCAGGCGAATACAGTAAGCGATTGATGGCGACGGTGATTAAAATGCGATATCTAGTCAAAAAATCTGTCACAAGAGTGGATCGATGTGATGGTGCATTCTCTTGCAATAAGCGCCAGCTCCTCCTTCGCGGTATTCAGGGCGAATTCGACGAATGCGTTGCAACAAATTCTTTAAAATGCCAAGATAGGAAATTGCATTGACATGCCAGTCTTCTTGGCATGGATTCGACAAGCTTCTTGCATGTTAAAGGATCTAGTTTCTCCCACTCTTCTTTAATGGCATTTTCTAGGTATTTCTTGTTTCTAATAACAAGCTTTTTCAGTTGGTTTTGAAAATGAACCCACAGATGTTCAATTGCATTGATGTTTGGAGATTGTGGAGGTGTTTCCAGTACTTTAGGACAGTTGTATATTACATAAGCCATAGACGGGCATCAAGTGCCTTATGCTTTGGGATCGTTGTCTCGATGGTACTGAAAATTGTCCTTAATTCCTAACTTTTCAGCTTTTTCGACCAAATTTTCTTTCATAATTGTTTATGGTCTATATTGCCGTTAATGAAGCACAACTTTCTAGTACCGGCAGCGGACATACAACACCATACCTTCAACGATCCACCCCCATGTTTAACTGTCGGACGTAAGTTTTTTTCCAGTAACTCTTCATTAGGTCTTCTCCACTCAAATGATTGTCCATCTGACCTATATATGTTAAACTTGCTTTCGTCTGCAAATAAAACGTGCTTCCAGAACTTGAAATCCTTATCCCCATGACGGTTTGCGAATTTTATTCTCTTGCGTTCAAATTTGGATTTTTCTTAATTTGTTGTACCATCCACCATTCATCTGCATCGAAAACAGTTTCGGTCGCCTCGATTTCTTCTTATTTTCCACGGATTTTGTTTCCTTGTCACATCGTATACAGTCAAACGCGGTCTATCCACCATTTCTCTGATTTCCCGAACGGTATTACCCTTTTCAAGTTGACTAATAATTGAATTTCTGACTTCAATTGAGCTTTGTCCACGCGTCTACCCATGTTTATAATTTGGACTTTTATTCAACAAAACAGGACTGAAACTTTTTTTTAATTTATTACTTTTGATTATTTCTTTGCACTGTTGTACCGAGAGCAAATTAATTGTGCGATTCCCCGTTTTAAAGTGCCGAACAATCCCAATAATGCCAGATGTTCGACTTCTTTTTTTGACACCAATTTTGCGAATTGCGCATGATAAGTATTTTATAACAAAGAGGTAATGGATTTCTAAATTATTATTACTATTTTTAAAATCCTATTTGAATACCCAATAGAAAAATATAAAAATAAAAATTTTAAACTTGCATTTCTTACAAAAATTTTGAATTTGAAACTGCATGTTATGTACGTCCGAATTCTTTATTGCGCCACTGTACGCGGCGAATACCCGACAGAAAGGATTGGCAGACCTGAGTCATATCAGATTATAGTGGTCACCATATTTATATTATTTTATTTTTTTATTAAATTATTTATATTTTCAAAGATAGACAATGGCGCTGGATCAGGACTGTACTCGGAGCAATTATCTTTAAATAGCTCATTTAAACTCCCAGACTTGTGCAGTGTCTTCCAAGCTGACATCTATGCTATAGACCAAGCAGCATATTCGTTGATAGTCAAACAGCGATCAAAGCACTGCCCTCAACGCGCATCAAATCAATTTGTGCTAAAGAATGCAGGAGGTCGTTCTCGCTCACCCAAAAACAAAACACCACACTTTGTTGGGTTCCTGACCACTCTGAAATGGAGGGGGGGGGGGGGGGGGGGGGGGCTTATTCAGGAGTTATGGAGATGAAGAAGAAATTGAGTTGGTACCAAACCTCCACTGTGAATGTCATTCACTTCAAAGAAGTCGTACCAAAGATCTTGACGATCATTTCTTTGAAGGCCTGGGAAGTTTGCAAAATGTCTCACTAGAGGGACTAGTTACCTTCTTAAACCGATCTAAATCGTTTAAGTTAGGGGAAAACAAATGCAGGTCTCACAATGGGCCTTAGGGCCACGAGTGTCTTGTCTTAAATAGAAGTGGTAGTTATATCATAAATATTGTATAAAAACTATAGAAAAAAGGGTATGCGTATGCAGTCTGCTTCGGCACACCACCATCTATTTTTATTAAAAATTACCTTATCCACATCAATGAATGAGGTAAATCGCGGATATATAAAGCACAGCTTACGTCGATTGAATCAAATCTTGTCACAACTAACTCGAACCTCTTTGGAAAAAACTAAAAGCACAATTTATACAAAGATTTTTGCACCAACATCCTTCTAGAAAAAAAAAAGACAAGACAAAAATCTCGACGGATCTCACCTACGTCTGTAGAAAAAATGCGACCATATTTGGTTAATGGAAAAAACTCCTCCTCTATACAAAAAATATCCCTTTACCGGACTTCCACGTACAGGGTGGCTGATGAATTTTGCTACATTAAGAAACTCAAATAACTTTTTTTTTAGTGTATGGAATTCATTTTTTTTTTTTTCAAGTTGAAGGTCATTAAATTTTATTAAATGTAGCTTAACTAGTTTTAAAAATAATTGAATTTAAATGCCCCCCATGCTCGTTGACACAAGTGCGGCATCTTAGTAAAAAGTTGTTCATTACTGCTTTGAGAGTTGCGACAGGAATAGCCGCAATTGTTGCCCGAATGGATTGTTTTAGTTCATCCAAATTTGTTAGCTTTGTTTTATAAACTTCTTGTTTACATAAACCCCACAAGAAAAAGTCAGGTGCAGTAAGGTCAGGCGACCTGGGGGGCCAACGAAATTCGGAGTTTCTTGAAATCAGTTTATTGGGAAATTTTCGTCGCAACTCTGTCATAACAGTCTGGGCTTTGTGAGACGTTGCCCCATCTTGTTGAAACCACACAGAGTTTAAAGGAATTCTCTTTCGGCGTAGTTCTGGATAGAAAAATTCTTTCAGCATTTTCAAATAACGGTCTCCAGTAACCGTAACGGTGTGACCATTTTCTTCAAAAAAATAAGGCCCGACAATACAGCGTGAAGAAACCGCACACCACACTGTCACGCGAAGAGGATGCAATTCCGTCTCGTGGAGTATCTGTGGGTTAGAAGTACTCCATATTCGACAATTTTGTTTGTTCACATTGCCGTTTAAATCGAAATGGGCATCATCAGACATGAAAAGGCCGTTTAACATGTTTTGGTCTTCTTCCACCATTTGCAGGATCTTCTGGCAAAATTCCAAGCGAATCGGCAAGTCTGCTGCATTCAGTTTGTCAACCATTTGAATTTTGTAGGGAAATAAGTCTAAATCTTTGTGCATTATTGTTTGCAAAGACTGTCGGCTGACACCAAGTTGAGCAGATAAGCTTCTTGTTGAAACCCTTGGATTGCTTTGTATAGCTGCAGCTACAGCAGCGATCGTTTCCTCCGTCCGAACTGGTGGGTTTCGATAATAAGGCCTTCTTGCGACTGTTCCTTGCTCAGCAAAATTATTCACCAGTCTCATTATAGTCCATCTGCTCGGGGGATCGCCGCCAAACATCCGCCTGTACTCTCTCTGTACGAAAACTACGGACTCCAGTGCGTGATAGCGGCGGACTATCCAAATTCTTGTTTGCGTGTCCCAGTTATCCATTTTAATAAATTTTAAAGATCAATCTGCAAATTAAAACAAAAATGGAATAGATAACTTAAAAAGAAAAAAAGTTATTCAATTTTTTTTTGGTAGCGGCTTTCATCAGCCACCCTGTACTTACTCTATAAGTAATATAGTATCTAGCAGATGTGTAAAGAACTGAAAACACTATGCAAGTAACAAAAATTAAACCAGATGGCGCAATATTAATCACCCTATTGACAGAATCATAATTTTTAGAAATCGCATCGTACGCGCAGCTACTTGTACTGTACAGACAAGCAATGGAGCGCGTAAAGGTCAAAGTAAAGATTTCCATTACTCAAAATTATATTTTCTTTTCTATTTAGTAAAAAAGTTATTCAAATAAAAAATGTATTCATTTTGCCCCTACTATAGATACTTCCGTACGTATGTGCGTATGTATGCACATAGCCTTGTATGTATTTGTATTCTCATGTTAATAAAATTAATAAAAATTTAGAGGTTCCGTGGCTGACTCAAATAATTATCTGCACGTGCGCGAAAAGTAATAACCGCGAAAAAGCTTCCTGGAAATATTCAAATTATTTTCCGGTAGCAAAATTCAACGTTAGAAGTAAGCAGCAGATGGCGGTAAGTTATGAATTATATAATATTGGTAATGTGGATGCTATTTTGCTGCTATTCCGAACAGATCTCGGTTAAAAAATTCTAAAATTTCTTAGATGAGTTGAATTTTTTTCTTTTCTTTTTTTACTTGCTTCCATAAAATATTACACCAGCCGTTAGACAATATGTAATTTAATTTACAATGAGATGGAATTAGAGTGATATTCAAGGGCCTCAAACTCATTTAGAAGAAATATACATGGCATTTAAAACGAGTGACTAAAAAACAATGACAAATACGATTAACTGGCAATTAACTATAATACATAGATTTTGCAAGATCTGTTGGTGTTTGATGATTAAGCCCACTTCGAGCAGATTTCTCTTTATTTGGGAGCCTTCTCATCACAGGAGTTATGTATGTCAATAGTATGCTTATGTGTCTCCTCAATAGTATCGATGTCAAAGTCACGATGAATGTCTGCGTCTGATCCTAAGTATTTTAGACTGGACTCATTGTACCACAGAATACTTTTACTTAGATAACTTTTTGTATCAGTGCCCCAACCCTCAATTCAATATATAAGTTGGAATAAAGCGCGCTAAAAACTATGCCTTTCAACATTTGTTTAAATAGTTACGTAATATTAAATAATAAGATAAATAGCATATACAGGGTCCGGCACTCGAAGTGCAGCTGATGAACGGGCCTTTAAAAATTGCTCAATTTGAAAAATGTTTTCGTTTGAAAACACAATGTTTGGAAATTGATTCCTTTCGCCCAAGCAATGCAACTCCTTCGTTCTCTCAAGTCTGACTTGCTGCTGCTTTGGTGTGATCTCACGCCTTTTGGATCTTGTAAAGCTTGACTTTGAAATAATTTTTCAGTATGCGGCGGATGCTACGGTCAGATATTTTCAGCTCTTTCGCCATTTGATTGGCACTTCGTCGCGGATTTCGCTCAAGTTGCTTCTTCACTTTTTGAACCATTTCACGTTGTTCGGTTAAAAAATCGATATTTAATTTTTTTTATGACTGTGCATTTAGCTTGTTTCATATTTCATGTGGAATTTTAAAGAGCTGTTCATTCTTTGTTTCTTTTCAAATAATCTTGAGCATTTTCTTCCACAAGGAAATCAATTTTATTTGTAGTAAGGCGCAAAAAGCCGTAAAAACCAAATTATTAAAAATCCAACCCAGTTTTTAGCTGCTTAAAACTTGCACTTATTTTACTAAATTGCGCCAGTTGTTTCTTTCTAACCGACGCCAGTTGGACAAACTAAATAAAGACAAGTTCTTCTTTATCTGATCTCTTCCTCTGCTATCACCAGCTGATACCACATCGAATACTTTCAGAGCCGGAGCGTTAACTGTAGCGTTAACGAAGCCTTAACTGTACTTGGTCTTATATTTTAATATAAATTATTATCATTATATTATATACATACATATTGAATTACAAAAAAGAAATTTAAAGTCAACTACTTTCCGCTCGTTCCCCTAAAATTGCAAGAGAATAAAAAACATAGTAACTTTTGTAAATAATTTTTTATTTATACAATAAATTATAGTTTTATATATTTTTTGTAAATTAGAGATTCGTTTATGTTTGTTTTATGGTTTTATTATGCCCTATGTCTTCCATAGCCTCACGAATTCCATCTTTAAGGTCTTGAATCGAACCTGGGCTGTTGGCGTAGCCCTCTCTTTCACGTGGCCTCAAAGAAAAACGTCACAAGGTGTTAAATCACAAGATCTTGGTGGCCACTTGCGATCATCTCTTCGAGAGATAACACAGTCCGGAAACTTTTCCCGTAAAAGATCAACGATGTCTCGATAGCGCAATCAAATTCAAAGAATAATTTTTTTGCTTCTCGGATAAAACCATCGTTGTTTGCACGCCAACTAGGGGGAACTTAGTAAACTCTCTGGCACCATACACCACCAAATATAGTAAAGTTAAAAAAATACTATTAAAAGAATGAAGAGGTACTCGTTACGCACTTAAAATGAGGGGAAAATCACCGTAACGGGAAAAAATTGCCGTTGGTTTTTTTTACCGTAAGTGTATATCACTTGAACAGCTGCTCAAGCAATATTAATGATTTTTATTTTTTACTAAGCTTTTACGTTAACCAAAGTAATGAGTATCTAAGTCCCGCGACTAATTCCGTGATCTTGGGATTATAATAACGAGCTCCCGAAAATTTCGGCATGGTAAAAATTAAAAAAGTTTGCATCCCTATAATGACAAGTTTTTATTATTATTTATTTTGTAACTTCAATTTTTTCCCCCACCACAGTTCCATAGAAAAAACGTGATCCAAGTTTCAAGGATTGTTGAAGATTTATAAGAATTCGAGGAATTTTTATTAAAATTTCTAAATTTTCAACCAGAATTTTTAAAAAATATTTGGTTACGTAGTTTTGTAGCCCACTAAAAGTAAATAGTAAGTCAAAACGCAAGTTTAAAGCCACGCAAAGTTATCGTTGATTCTTAATCGGGTTTACCCTGACGAGATTTCGAATTTTCTCCGTATCAAAAAAACTGTCATGCATTCTTTAAAAAAGTGCGTTCACATACGAAGTTTTCATGTATTGCATATACCTATATACATATATTTAATTAGCTCTTATACCCTCTCTTGCTTGTTTGGCTGAACTCCTCCTCTTACTAGTGGTGTACGACTTGATGTTTTTCTACAAATGGAGAGGCCTATTGCTTTATTCTGCCTCCGGACGCTAGATGGTTTTTTATGAAGGGTTTTTTCATTACAGAAATGCACTCCGAGGCTCACGAACACTGTAGAAAACACTTTTTCTATCAATTAGTGTTTCGTGACCGAGATTCGACCCACCCATTCGGCCCACCCATTTATTGCAAAATTAATAACCCAATCCGAAAATTTATAAAATATAGATTTTTTAGCAAATCGTGGCGTACGTCAGTCATATTTGACACTTGTGAGTTAGACAGCTGTAATACACAAACAGACACGCAATAGAGCGCGCAAAATAAAGATGGACACCACTCAAAATCATTTTTGTTTTAATTAAAAAAATAATTATTTACAAACAAAATTGGATGATTAATTCTGCGCCACCTAGTATTTATTCTAAACAATAATTCCAAAGTGGTAGATTGCCAGATAAGTTTTTCGAGCACCCAAAGCGATGTATCCAGCCCAAACGCAACTACAAATGTGGAGGTGCAAATACTTGCTCTAGTACAAGGAGAATATTTGTAGGTATGTAGGCTTTGGACGGTTCACGCTCGTAAAAAATATATTCCTTTAAAGGTACTTAGCGAGGAAATAGAAACAAAAGGCTGAAAGAAACGACATTCTCAAACGAGCCGGAGACTTTAAGTAAACTAACATAAACTCCACTAAAATAAATCAGTATTTAAATACACATACGAACATTGGCACACGCACACACATACACGCACATCATGCATATATCATGAAGTTATTTATATGCGCTTTTTATTTTGCTTCCCTGGTAGGAAATGTTTAGAATGCGGAATATGTTCACTTTATTCATAAATTTTGTAGCAGTGCAGCAGTCAACAAAACAACAATCACTCGGCCGGGGAAAATAAAAGAAAGTTATTTAAAACTAAATTCCTTTCATACATTCACATATACACATTTGTATACAGATACAAGTGTAGTAGAGGTACACCGTACCTCAGATTAATTTTTGGTGAAATTGCAGTACGTGGAAATTGACGAACGTAGTTCCTTCCGCAGACTTTCGGCTTGGATACTTCAAAGTTTGGCAATGAAATTTTATACAAAAATTTAACATCAAACAAAAATTTTCTGTAAAAAAAACAAGTTAGGCACGCATTGAATGCATGAATATATTTTTATGTTCTCTGCCAGCAGACTCGAGCATCCATCAAACACCCACGAGCGGGCACGCATTAAAAAAATTATAGAAAGTTTCACTACAACTTTGAATAAAGTTAAGAACATAAAAAAACGTTGGTATAAAAAATTTTAGATTGTGCTCTAGTTTGCCTTGTTGGCAGTCAATATATATGCATGTACATCAGTGAACATGAAAATAGCAGTACCCTCAAAAAATTATTTAGAAGTCACTGAATTTTTTCCTATAAATCATAAAATGAAAATTTTAATACCCAATACCTACGAAGGGTTAAGGGATTTCAGATGTTTAGAATTTATCTTAATAAGTCTAGCAACTACGTAAATAACGGTTCTTTATTGGCATCGTTACGTTTTTAAGTGCAACATTGAAATAGCAGTGCCTTCAGTTTTTTTTAAAGTTACAGTAAACACAAGGAATATTAATAAAATTTTTCAGATTTTTAGACGAAAGTTGGTTTTATATATTGTATATATATATACTATTGTTTTTTTTGGGGGTTTTTCATGCATATATTTATTATGTTTTCACTATAGTGGGCAAGCAGAACTCTGCACCACAGAACAACGAAAGCAGAGAGAAATTGGTAGCAGATGGAAGATCTTACACAGAAATACAAAATATTATTTTTATTTTATTTATTTATTTGTGGAAAGCCGGAAAAAATAGGAGTAACACGAAGAAATTCCCTGCAAGACGATCGGAGAATTGAAATCCAAAAGAAATTCAAGAAGAGGTGAACTTAAATGTTTCCCACGTGACTGTACGTAGAAGACTACAGAAAGCTAGCTAAACAGCTCGCAACCCAAGAAAAGAGCCACTCCTGATACCAAAACATATAGCAAACGTTTAGAATTTGCAAGAAAACATGCTAGCCGAACGGCTGATATGTGACAAAATATTTTATGGACTGGCGAGTCTAAAATAGTTTTGTATGGCGGCATGGGTCCACGACAATATCTTAGACGTCTACCTGACACCGAAAATTAACCGCAATATATTCTAAAAACCATTAAATATGGGTGCTCAAAAATAATGGTATGGGGATGTTGGCCGCCGTAGCCGAATAGATTGGTGCGTGACTATTCGGATTTCAGAGAGAGACCGTAGGTTCGAATCTAGGTAAAAGGCCGAAATGAAGAAAAAAGTATTTTCTAATAGTGGTCGCCCCTCGACAGGCAATGGCAAACCTCCGAGTGTATTTCTGCCATGAAGAAGCTCCTCATAAAGTCGGTTTAAAACTGTAGGTCCCTCCATTTGTGTAACAACATCAAGATGCACACCACAAATAGTAGGAGGAACTCGGCTAAATACCCAAAAAGGGAGTACGCGCCAATTATATGCAAATATATATAAAAGGTTTTTCAATAAGATATTCAAAGAAACATGCTATTTTTTAATATAAATGATCGGATGTTTATTTCATTATAAAGAGGAAGGTATGCCTTTAATAGTGGAAAATAACATCAGGCAAATGACCACCACGACCACGCTTACAGGACAATATCCTTTTCAATTTTCCATAACTGAATTGCAAAGTGGCTAAGTGGCTGCCCTATGTCCTCGATAGCCTCACGAATTCCATATTTGAGGTCTTGAATCGCCTCTTCGAGAGATAACACGGTCCGAAAACTTTTCCCGTAAAATATCAACGGTTTCGTTGCTTGTGTGGCACGTAGCGCCGTCTTGTTCAAAATAAACGTTATCCAAATCAATACCATCCAATTCCGGCCATAAAAAAGCATTAATCATCTCTCGATAGCGATAGATAACACCAGTTATTGAAAAACTCCTTTATTACAAAGACAAAATGCCATTAAATTTGGTCTATCAGCAGAAAAATGATCTTAAACACACGCGTCGGAAGGCCAAGGATTGGTTTCGCGCAAATAAAATTGAGGTTATGGCATAGCCAACTCAGTCCCCCGACCTCAATCCTATAAAAAGTCTGTGGTGAGGGGGGCTTAAAAACAGCCACAATGCCAAACCGAGTAACAATCGAAAACTTTTGGAAATTGTTGCAGATGCGTGGCTGAAGATTAAGATGCGATATGAGCAATCGGCGAACTTAATGCCCCGCGGTTATGCTGCCGTAATAAAAAAAAATTGGGAATTCAGCTAAATATTACTTTCAACTTTGTATCTGTATAGTTTTTCAATGCAGCTTTTTTAATTTTTTATAAACTTGGTTAATTTTAATGTTAAGTACGAATTTCTATATTTTGTTATAAAAAGTTTGATTTTTCGTTACAAAACTGATTTAAATTCGTGTTCAGTTAATGAATAGAATTTTTTTCTAATATCCTTCTTCACTCCACTTGGGTTCATAAGGTTTAGACAAGACTCTTCCATCGTAGACGGTTCTGGGCTGTTTTTTGCGTCGTCCCAGTCCAGTGCCGTTCGCGTGATGCTATCTATCCTATTGCCATAGGATGGGCTTCTCATTCGTTGATCTCCACAGCACGTCGTTGCTGATGGTGTTCGACCAGAATATCCTCAAATGATGCATGATGCGGAGGCAATTGTTGACGCGAGTTTGTAGCCTCTGTGTGATGGTTATGAAGACCAGCTATGTTTCACTTCCGTACAACAATGCAGACCTCCCACATGAGGTGAAGATTTGCATACTATATGCATTCACCCGAAAGCTGACCTTGCTTTGTTTACCCTACAGTTGACATCTTCATCTGCTCCGGCGTCTGTCAGGATAGTGCAGCCGAAGTAGCAGAAGGTTGCAACAAATTCCGTCAACCATTATAGGTCTTGCTTTATTGTGATTGACAATGAATGGAATATTTCAAAATAATAAGAAAAACTTTCTAATCACATCATAGATTAACAAGTTTTTGAAAAAATCTAATAAATTTTTTGTTACTGCTATTTTCGTGTTCGCAACTGTGTGTATGTATGTGCACACACTGTGTAGTTGAGATATTATTAAATACAATAGACAAATAGAAATACAAATTTATTTTCCAAGTATCAACAGCGGATCATAGAACTTTCATACATACATATTTACATACATACATATCTGCATTCATGTATTCACGTCTACGAGTGTATATATAGGCTCTCTATTTTTAAACTGTAAATAAAACAAGTTGTGAATATAAATAAATATATATTTTTGTTTTCCCTGAACAAATGACAATAAATGTTGAATATGACGTCACTCAAATATTCATCGTCTCTTTTATTAGTGGCACGTATTCATTTGGACTAATTCTCTATAACTTTGTAAAATAAATCTGGCTGAATTTTATTGTCAAGGGAAAGCACCAACTGTTTGTCGTTTATTCACGCAGGCCTATTATTTAAGGGAGCCCCAATCAGGAAGTTTAAAAGTTTAATACTCCATGGCCAGGAGCTCGTGCCTGGCATGTGTTGGATCGAATGTTCTGTTGTAGTGCACATACATACATGTATAATATCGTTCGATACCATGCGAGCTGTGGCTATTAAGTTACTTTACTGACTGAATATTCAATATGTGGTATAAGCAATGCGGTGTGATAATTCGGTGCACGGGTTTGGTGAAATAGTGGGTATTTTTTCCTTATTTTTCACTTAGAGTTAAGGTTTCATTAATCAATGAGAATGATTCTCATGAGAGTAGGAATTCACTATCGTCCTTGTCTATTTAACTTACAGTTTCTATGCATTTTCATGATTTTAATTTGAAATTTGAACTTTTTTCATTTTTGAAATTGTTGAATTTTGTAGCAGGTGAATTACTGCAGTTCAAGGGTGAAAAATTTAAACTGAAAGCGTTGGGTGTAAGTAAACCCCGCAGCAAAACAATATCATCTCTTTTTGTACTGCTTACTATTTTTTGGAATAAAAATAAAGCTACTACTTTCTTCATTACTTAACAGTAAAGAGTTTTTCATTAAGAGCGCTTGAGCTTTGAAATGAAATAAAACCAGTAGGGGTTAAGTGGGATTGCTATAAAGCAGTTCAGTTGTAAATGGTGCGACTCGTTGGCCAATTTTAGATGACAAATTCGCATGCAGGTGCTGAACAGTAAATTTCTCGGCATGTGACACTTGATAATTCTCCCATGGAGTTTCATCGATACAAATCCAATAATTTTGAAAGCCGCTGCCACTTATGGCTACCTACCGCATATTATCAGGGCCAACTGTACAAGTGATAAGCGGTTCAATACCGGTAGATTTACTAGACTTTGAGAGGAAAAATTTGTGGGCATTAAAGAACGATAGGTTGGAAGAATAAATTAGCAAACCTGCAGGGCGAAATATATAAGTCTATGGCAAGACCACTGGAGAAATGAAACACGCGGCACATGGACGGCTAAACTAATAAAAGAGTTCGTGAGAACCCAAATACTTTCGGGGCACTGGTTTCCCGGAAAACATTCTCCGGATGAAAAAGCGGTCACACAAACATAGGCTTTTGTGATGAGGAGGATCTAACGCCACTCTGAAGTATTGCGAAAGCGGTTCCAGGGCGGGCGACGGTTCCAAACGAATGAGAGTTTTTTAGTCTCCGGATATACCATTGCTGTACCTGAAATGAGCCTGCTGTTGTTGTATCAGTTTATCAAACGCTTTAAGTCCGGTATAATCACCGCGTCACATATCTCATTTAACGGTAGGTCCAGAAAACATGCTGCGCCCAACGGGAGAAGGGTGTTACGTTAATGGATTTAGGTAGTGCGAGCATGTAAATATGTAGGTGGTTATTATCATGCGAGGTACATTCATATGCCGGACATTAAGTACATCGGGGTCAATTCTAAATAGAAACTTGACTTGCTACAATATTCAAAACGTAATTGGCTGCTCTCATGAGATAACTAAACTTTTTCGTCTGCGATGGGTGATGGCTAGACTTCGTTGACGATATTCGGGAGACGGGAGTTTAGGAAAGTGGTAAAATACTCCCAATGAATGTCGTTTGCTGTTGGTGTGTAAACTATCTGATTCAGCATATGTAGTTGTTTGCGATCCTGTATCTCGTGTATAGTCGAGAGATGTCTTCTGAATCGCCTGGAAAGTAAATCGACGTCCAGCAAATGCCTGCAAACGTAAATTCTATGGTGGCAACCCAGTAGCAATTGTTTGCTAAGCATTTTACTATGCCATTAACCAAAATCATAGTAGCCTTGTTATTGCTGCTGCAGAGGAAACATCTAAAGGCATCCTACAGCTATCCTGATGGCAGTATTCTGACAGAAAGAGCCTCGTCGGGGAGATTAATTTCCTTAGCGAACATTTAGCGAACAGAGCATAGTTTCATATAATATTCAAGGCATTTTTTAATCGTGTAGCATTTCTTGATTAAATTTTAGAACTACATACATATGTATACTTGCCATTGACAACTATGACCTTACTTAAATGGCAGACTCTCGAAGTTCGAGCGTACCTAATGGAAATCACTTTACGTACTTCAATTTGGTATTTTGATCCTGTAAAACTATCGGTTATCTCTTTATAAACATTACAAATATTTAATTTTCAAATTCAAAATTTAAAAGGTCATAATTTTCTTATGAACGCAAGGGAACCCAAGTATGAAAAACTAAAAACTATACTTCTTAAGATTGACGTTTGAGCTCAGAGAATATCGAGAAAAATCGGGCCTCAGAAATTAAGCAGGCTATTTAACTTTTTTGTACGAGTATTTCTAAATTTCTATTTCTTCCTCTTTTATTTTCATACTCCAAATATCAGTTTAAAATCTCAGGTATTAATTTTTCCAAAGCCCTTCAAATTAACAAGCATACATTTACAAATAAATACCTATCTATATACATACACACATACATTATCATTTATATACAGATGAATAATTTAAATTTTCTCCGAACAGAAAATTAAATAGGATTTCGTTCGAATTTCAACATTCGCAAAAGTTACGCTTCTGTACAATGCTATACAATTCTCCACTTGTAAATGAATATTTTGGCCAAATGAAACCGCTAAAATAGGCCGTAAATTTAGCACGAAATTTGCTTTACATATTCAATTTTAAAATAGTTCACCACTTAAGCCAGAATGCCATGGCGCCAACAAGGCATCAATTGGTTCAACTTAAAAGGAGCCCCCTCTACATCATCTTGTGTGCTTTCTACTTCTATTCACTTTGATTCTTCCTCTTCTTTTACTCACTTTCGTTTAGCAGTAGGCGATACAAATGTATCAGTTACCACAGGTGGGATGTGTTTAGATGTTTGTTTACGTGAGTTTATTGGACTCTTGTCAGGTACGAAATGCACACATACATGAGACATCACAAATTCGTACTTGTCCCTATAGGAAAGTTCATTCGCTCTCTCTCCGTCAATTCAGAGTTTCGACATTGTGTACGTACATATAGAGCTTCCCTTTCTGATAGGAACGTTTGCTAGTGTTAACCTTAACCTTAGCCTCTTAAGGTGGAAGGAATCGGCATTTATTTGCTTAGGAATATCATCAGGGTTTGGCGCTACAGCTCTGCGTGAGCTATGGCCTGCTGAACAAAACGTCTCCATTTGACTCGACCCTTGGTTGTTTTCTCATGTCCGATCCTTGATTGTTTCCTCCTGTTCGTCGATCCGTCTAGATCTTGGTTTTAGTCGTAAGGGTTTCAGCGTCAATTATTATTCGTTCAGCTCTCATAGAGTGAATTCGAGAGAGTCTAAACATCAGATTCTTTAATGTCCATTTGTCCACCTCGTTATATAATCTTATGCGCCATTCAGCGTTGTTTTCCGACGGTTTTTCTCAAAATGTGTCTTTCAAATATCTGCTATTCTGCAGATTTATGGATCGCAAATTTCCACGGTCTGTGAAGCAGCTTTTTTACAACAAAATCTTTTATTTTAAAGAAAGAAACAAATTAAAACTCGCCAAGCTTCTGCCTATTGGTTTTACACTATCGATTGAAGAAATTTTTGAAGAAATGAATTTAGGTTGTTACTATTCCTTTCGATTGACATATTGATCGTAATCAAAATCAACAAATATTGGCTAAAAATATATGGTGATACTCATATGTATTAGGCTGCCTCCTTCAAAAAACAGGTTTCCAATTTTTTCCGATACGAAATGTTAATATTAATGATTAAAAATAATTAAAAAATTATTAAAAATATTACAATTTTTTTTGTTTTTATGGTGTGGAGGTGGAACTGCAAGGTATAGCAAAATTAATTATTCAACTTTATTTTTGAATAGCTTTTTTTGTAAAAACGGAGAAAAATTATTTAGAGTGGTTGAATATTTTAGCAGTTAGGTATGGATTTCTTGTTTTTTTTTACTATTTTTTATTATACATAATTCAAGATGGCTTAGCAGGGCGACCTGAGAGCTCTTTTTTGTCTCCTTCATGGATTCAGAGAACTTCTCTGAGCCCCACCTCCTCAATAAATTTTAGTACAATAACGACAATATTCCCCTTTTCAACAAGCTGTTTGCCAGTTTTGCTCAGCCTATTATCAATATTGCTCATAAATATCAGGCTGCGGTGTGGATTTTAGTCGCCTTTTACAACAAGTTCTGTTTCTGTGGGCAAATTCCAGCCACTTAAGCGCTGAGATCTGTGGTTTTGTAATTAAAAGAAAATTGCCTATTTTATTTTGCGTAAGCCTGAGTGCTTGCATGTATGTATTTTCAGCTGATCGCTATTTTTAAAACTGTTGACATACATACACATATACAATAAGTAAACGTTTCATTAGCTCAAAATCTAACAAAATGTCTCCCGTTTTTACACATTTTTGTTAGTTGTTTTGGATAATATATACTTGGAAAAAAATTTTTTTAATATAAATTTTATTTTTGTAATATAAAATTATGGAATTTTGAAAGAAAAAATTTTAATACAATGCAAAAGAATACATTTTTATACATACAGAGAATAAATTTTTGCAATTTTTGAAAAATACTCCCCATTAGATGTTTGTCTTATTTTTGAATCAAAAGCTTAGACTGTGCTCAGTATTCCCTGCAAGTTTCATAATGAGATCCTTATAACTTTTCGAGTTACGTTGAAATACGTGCAGCAAATCAATACAAAATACTTCACAGGCGAAGCGCTAGAATACAACTGTATATGTATACATGCGAACTTGTTGCGACGCTAGAGAAGTCCAATTCTCAACTACGTATGCGAATAGTATTCTCGTTTTTTTCATTTCACCACTTATGCTCTGAATTTGAGAAAGGATACATATTTTCAGCACTTTTCAAATATTTTTTCACTTTACTTTCTATGGCCTGAATTTAGATAAAAATACTAATTTTTCTGAATTTTGGAAAGTAGAGAACCTAGTCGTAACGTCTTGAGATTCTCCGATAAGCTCATCCTTATCACCTTTCTAAAGAGTATCCCGTACAAACACGCCTCTTTGTTTTTTTGTTTTTATAAAGTCAAAATTACTATTAAAATCTAATTATAAAAAGACTTAACAAGTCAAGATAAATTGCATGTAGTTTCCAGAACTTTCCTGCAGGGTGCATGCAGAAAAAAATTCATGTCGTGCTCAAGCTTCTCATTTCTCTAGGAAGGATGAAGCGAAGGATGAAATGAAAAACGAGCAAGTAGTAAGAAATGGTGATGGAACTAAGCGTCCGAGAACGACCAACCAACCAAACCGAAGGAAACAACTAAGGATATAACGACGCATTTTATGCGTCCAAAGCACGTTTCATTGTGGGTACAATGTGGTGTTGTTTTCACTCGCGCGCCATAAGCGTACACACTCAACCACGGACAGAAAGTGATATTGTAGAAAACAGCTACACAACTATTTACGTACATATACACGTTAAATATTCAGGTACCTGAGTTGTTGTAGCGAATTTAAAAAGAAACTAGAATTTTAAAATTTTTTTAGTTACCTCACATGATGCGAGCTGTTTTTTGCGCTGACAAAAGTAAATAAAAAAATGAAAATATGAGTAAGCTGAATACATAAATTGAAGCAGTTGCACAGTAAGTTTTCTGAAGCAATTTTTGGGAAGGATTTTAAAAGTAAAAATGGTATTTTAAGATCACTCACACTATGGTTTAAATTTAATTTTATTCAGTTCTTCATCTAATTAGGTAAATTGTTTACTTTTCAACTGCAAATTGGCAAATTGTTGAGGTATTCAATTCAATTTCTGAGCAGACTTTTCTGTCGACTCAATTTTGAATAACGTTTTTACTAGTTTTCGGTTTTATCCCATGAATAGTTGGATTTCTTATTATCTGCATAACATAATTTTTTAACGACAACCCACAAAAAAAGTTTAACGAGATCAAATCATGTGAAAATACACCTGTCTCTAATTTCTTTTCGAAATAATGCAGTTTGGGTAATACTGTACTTACTTATTCTACTGCAAAGCTACTCATTTCAGGCCGCAGAGGTGATACTAAATGACAGTCAAGATTTTAGCTAGTGAAAAGCAAGTCAGTATCAAGAAAGACGCGATTTAATCCCTTTTATATGCTGGGCCCGTTTGTCTTATTGCATTTATATTACTCATACGCCCTGTTGACTTGCTGAGAGAAAATAGTTCTAGGGCAAACAAAAACAGATTTTTAGCGCACATAAATAAATAAAATTGTGACTAAGTAAGACATTTGTTACTGTTGTAGAATAAGCTGCCTTAAGATATTTTAAGAAACGCTTTCAAAGACAAAATCATAATTTCATACGACCTGTGGTCGTCTGTATTATCAATGTGTACCTATGCAAGTTCCTTCTTCTGTAGAAATCTCATGGGGAAACACGGGACAAAACATTGCATTCGCCTTATTGGGTTATTGGGACCTCTGGATATACAAAAAAGTAAAACAAAACCTCTCCATGGCCACTATTTCGAATCTTCAGAAGAGTTTGAGTAACTGCTTCGAGAATGGGGAAAATTGAAGCTTGCAAATTTGAGAAGCTTGCAAGGAGTTACTGCAAGAGTAGCTATCTTTTCAGACAGTCAAGCAGCTATCGAGGCCTTAGATGTCAACTCCATTCCACCCAAACTAGTCTTACAGTGTAGAAAGGAACTGCTAGAATTGCTTGGCCATTGGATTCAACTTAGGATGCCCTCACCCAAAATATCTCACGTATCACTGCAGCCCTTACAGGTCACTGGAAGGTAGGAGATCATGCCGCCAGAATTAACCTTGCTTTTGATCTCATCTGCAGAAGCTGTCTGGCGGAGAGGGTGAAGGAAAATCTTTTTCACTATGCATTTATGCGAATGTCCAGGTCTAGCTAAAGCAAGGCTTCGCTCTTTCGGTAAGCCTTTCTTAGAGCAAATTAATGAAATCTCAGACACAGAGATAAAAAGTTTGCTGCTATACTTGGATGTCATGAAATGGATTTGACTGAAAAAACAACACACACATAGACATCGCACGAGAACAGTGGTAGTAAAGCGGCGCTGGTCGCTAATTAGGATTATTGCAATAGCAAAAACAACAACATATAAATACATAAAGTGAGTCAAAAAAGTTTTAGCACCGTGAGTCTTTTAAAAATAACCGAAATTTTTGCATCCAAATTTTTATAAAAACATTGTAAACACAATAAAATTAAAAAAGGTCATTTTTTTCAGAAAATGTTCAAAAAAAATTTTTTTTTTTTGCTAGTGTGCAAGTTTACAGAAAATTTAGTTCTGGTGTAACAAAACACTAGAGTGAAAATGGTGAATGCTGATAAATTATTATTTTTTTTCCGCTGACGATCTTGTAGGAGTACTTATTCCTCCATTCAACGCTTGAATTAAATGGGTTATATAATAACTACTCGAAAAAAAGTGCGTGTAGCGTAGTAAACATAACAGAAGTGAAACTTTCAAGGCAGTCAAAGAAAGAGGGAGAGACCCGAGAGAGGATAAGAGAGACAGAGAGGAAAATAATATATATCTAAATAAATTCACAACATTTGCAGAGAATACAAATAGACAAAATTTACAAAAAACAGAGAAGGATCGACCGGTGTAGGTAAACGCCGGACACAAACCGTGGCAACAACGCGCACTACTCCGAGCGTTTATCACCTGCACAAGCGCAGCGGTTCCAGGACCGCAGAATCGGCACAAATTACCGCAAGGCAATACCAAACAATACGACGCCGGAACGGATAGCACTTTATAGTACGCACAAGACCTAGCCAGGAAACGGAAAGGAGCGCCAAAAAGTAGGCACTAAAAAAAACCCCAAAAAAATTGGCCCCAAAAAGTAGGCAATAAGGAAATATAGGCACCAAAAATATATTTCCTACAAGTTTGCACCAACAAACAAGCGCCAAAAAGTAGGCAGTGTTATTTCTCACTAGAAATTAGCAACCACATGGAAAAATTCAGGAAAAATAGCCTAAAGTGTATCTAAGATATATATGAGGTATAGCTCTCTCTCTCCTTTTCCTCTACGTTATATATTTTTTCTCTCTCGCAGAACGAAAATGCCCAAAACGTTGCATGGCCTTGAAATTTTACTCTCCATTCTCGCTCGTACGTCGACGCCTAAGAACTTTCACTTCAAAAATTAAAAAATCTGAGTAAACATATCGAGATTGTGGTGAAAGTTTCACGATTTTTTTTTAATTCAGACAAAGTTTTAAACTTCGACTCAAAATGCTTTCATTACACTTAAAACCATATTTTCATACAAAACTAACGAAAATATCAGCGTAAAAATATTACGCACAACGTAGAAAAAATCAATGTGCCTTAACTTTTTTGGCAGGCTCTATATATGGTATATACAATATTATATACATGACCTACATAAACGAGCCTTTATTCAGTTAGCCATTAAAAAATTACAGATCTTCAAAGTAAAAACTTCCATATTTTATAAAAACCTTTACTCAGCTTTGACTAATCTACAAAAAAAGCAAAGAAAGAATTATTCAACTTAAGTCGATATATTCAATGCCACAAACCACAAATCGTTCTTTAATGTAAAAGTTATGTATACGCGTACATACGTGCTATTCAAGCGAACTAAGAGGGCGCACAATAAAGAAAGCTAGTTGAAATTTTCGCATTTGTTGCAGATTAACTCGTACGAGTTGTTACGACTGAATGAATAAATGACTGTATGAAGTAGTTTTATACTGTCATTTTTAAGTGCCTTCTACTACAATACAGAAACACTGGCGCACCAGTGCACGTACGTATGAGGAATGTCAGCAATCCCGCAACACGCATATACACGCACACGTGTGCACATCGGCATTCATATTATTTATACACACTTGTACTTATTTGTACGTATGGATTGTGCCAATGTACGCTTCATACAAAAGGCGCAACACAATGAAACTCCAGTTGTGATAGCTTCTTCTGGGGCCAGCTTCTTCAATCAGCTTGTCAAGAAGAGGCAGGGGAAGGGAGAAGCAGTGTGAAATACAAAAATTTTGCCAGTAGCGACACGAGGAATATCTGTAGTTCATAATCGTTCGTACATCTGAGTATACACGTAAAGCTGTGTATGCAGGCCAAAGAGGAAATTGCTAGAAACCCCCAGAGGTATGTTTTAGCAACTTTGCTGACCTTCTCATATTTTCCATTAAGAACTTTGACTCTTCTTGACTACATTTTTCTTTGGATCGATTCGATGTAAGTATGTCAGTATATGCGTACAGGTGTATGTTTGAATGTACTGATGACAGTGAAAATAGAGCATTAAGCCACAAACGATGCTTAATATATGGCACAAATAAACATTAAAATGTAAGCTTGTACATTTGTATGCGTATATGTACTCCTGTTTATATGGCTGAAAAAAATATCTAGGATTTCAAATTGTCTCTTCTGTGTGCTTCACGTGTCACTGCCATTTTCAATGCTTAAACGTTGCACCGGACTCAGAAGTCATAGGATTTAAGACTTTTTTAACTAATTTTTTTTTTATTATCAAGTTTGAACATATACATTTAAGTATGAAATTCGATTTCTTTTGCATGACCACCGCGTGCACGTTTATCAAAGTCCAATCGTTGAACCCAATTTTCGACCACTCTTTTGCATAAATCGGCCGAAATTCCAGCAATTTCGCGTTCAATATTGGCTCTGAGCTCACAAATCGTCGCCGGCTTGTTACTGTAGACCAATGACTTCACATAACCCCAAAGAAAATAGTCTAGAGGCGTCAAATCACACGAGCGCGGCGGCCATTCGACCGGTCCATTTCTGGAAATAATGCGCTCATCGAACTTACTCTTCAACAAATCAATTGTAGCGTGTGCTGTGTGGCTTGTGGCCCCGTCCTGTTGAAACCATATGTCGTCTAAGTCCATACCATTCAATTGCGGCCAAAAATAATCGTTTATCATGTCGCGGTATCGATTTCCATTCACAGTAACGTGGCGATCGTTCTCGTCAACGAAAAAATATGGGCCAATTACGTCGCCGGCATGTAAACCGCACCAAACAGTGATTTTTTCGGGATGCAACGGTGCCTCATGAATCACGTGTGGATTGCTTTCTGTCCAGTAACGCATATTTTGCTTGTTGACAAAGCCATTGAGCCAAATGTGATTATAAAAATGCGTGTTCTGTTAGGAAAGTTTAAAGTCGAAAAATTGTGTTCAACGATGGAGCTCATTTTTATATCAATGGGTACGTAAATAAGCAGAATTTTCGATTTTGGAGTGAACATCAGCCAGAAGAATTGCCAGAGCTACTAATGTATCCAGAAAAGGTCACAGTTTGGTGCGGTTACTTCTTCAAAGATGCTGCGAATCGGAATGTAACTGTGAATGGTGAGCGCTACCGTGAAATGATATTCAACTTTTTTTTGTAGATCGAAGATAGAGAAATCAATAGAAAATAAAAAGTATTCTCTGGTAGCCTTCCTAGACATAGAGGGCGCTTTCAACAACATCCTACCGGAGGCCATAACAAGCGCAATGACTAATTTGGGTGTCGCCGAGAGCCTTGTGAAACTTACAGAACAGTTGCTACTATGCAGGTTCGTAATTTCGACGTTGGGCTCCTCGACGATACGCAGATCCGTGAAGAGGGGCACCCCTCAGGGCGGTGTACTTTCTCCTCTGCTGTGGATTCTAGCAATGAATCAATTGCTGAAGAATCTAAAGGAAAGGAAGATACACGTAGTGGCCTACGCAGACGATGTTGCAATATTAATAAGAGGGAAATTCCCAGATACCCTCTGCAACATAATGCAAAATGCTTTGAACGATTTAAGCCGGTGGGCTGCATCGAGTGGTCTTGGAATAAATCCCAACAAAACAGAACTAATTATGCTCACAAGAAAATATAGGATACCTGCTCTATACCGCCCTACCCTTGAGGGAATGACACTGTCAATTAGAGAAGAGGCAAGATACCTAGAACTAGTATTAGATAGGAAGCTCTCGTGGAAACATGCGATTAATGATAGAGTAAAAAAAGCAGCCACAGCACTCTATACATGCAAAAAAATTGTGGGGGCAAAATGGGGCCTAACCCCAAAAATAGTTCACTGGCTATATACAGCAGTGGTAAGGCCTATCATGACATACGGTGTCTTATTCTGGTGGCCAATACTCGAGAAAAGAACAACTGTAAAATGCCTAGAAAGTATTCAAAGGGCTCCTAGTTTCTGCATAAGCGGGGCACTAAAGACTATGCCCACGGCAGCGATGAATGTCATGCTGCACCTATTACCCATTGAGGCCTACAGCAAGCAGCTGGCGGCGAAATCGGCACTTAGGTTAAAAGAATCTTCCACCTTAGCCACTAACAAAAGAGGTCACACAAGAATACTAGACGAATACCCCTCCTACATCAAACTACAGACTTTTATAGCTCAGTGGAGTTGCATTTAAACACATCCTTTACCACAACTTTTCCAACGAGAGAACATTGGGACAATGGGGTAATGGACAATAAAAGCGGAATCAGTATCTATACTGATGGTTCCAAGCTAAATGATCAAGTAGGCGGAGGCCCTTATTCTGAAGGAATGAATGCCAACATCTCATTCCGGTTACCGGACCACTGCAGCGTATTTCAAGCTGAAATATTGAGAGAGATATAAACATATATTCAGATAGTCAATCGGCCCTGAAAGCTTTAAAATAGCCTAATATTACCTCGAAGATGGGCATCGCGCCAATCAGCGAGCGCTGGGCAAATACACAAACATGTAAAGTCGCGAAATCCTTCTGGCCACGTGTGGACCGGAGGCGCTCGGGTGAGCTTCTGAGGCTGACAAAATATCAGCTCTCCAATCTAGTGGGTTCTCTCACAGGACACAATGCGCGAGGAATGCATGATGTGAGACTTGGAATCAACTCGAGTCCTTTTTGCGCTGGATGTATGAAGGATGAGGTGGAATCACATCAGCACCTTCTCCTTAGCTGCCCTGCTCTGGCGGGGCAAAGATCCAGGCATCTTGGCTCTTACTTCCTTGCCACGCCTGCTGATATAGCTGGCGCTGACATTAAAAATCTGATGAATTTCATCAGCAGCACAAAGCGGTTGACGCAATAGTCATCGTTCGTAGTCCGCACGCTCCTAACCATCCCATCACCACCTCTCCCCGCCCTCTCCCTGCATCCCATCGGTCTTTCCCTTTCACCTAACCTCCTTCACAATGGTATCACAAAGGACGAATCTTTCTTCGTCCAAGTGTGCTCACTCCCAGGGCAACCATACCAACCTAACCTAACCTAACTCGAAGACGGTACTATCACAGTACTTTGTAATAAACCTGCTCTGGGTGCCGGGTCATAGAGACATAGAAGACAACTGCAAAGCAGATGAACTGGCGAGATTGGGTACCACATTACCAATTGAACCAGCGAACATACCTATAAATTTAGCAACTTGCAAGATGCTTATAGATAAACACACTATTAGTGCTGCCAACAGGCTATGGTGTCAGTCCCTGACCTGTGCAACTAGTAGAATGACGTGGCCGGAAAGGACCATGAACCGCACAAACCGACTGTTGAAACTAAACAGGAAAAACATGAGAAATCTTCTCGGAGTCCTAACAGGGCATTGTCTGTTTAGCAGGCATGCCAGTAGACTGGGAGCGCCCTGTAACGACTATTGCAGAGGATGTAGCAACATTGAAGAAGAAGAGACTATAGAACACTTTCTATGCGGGTGCATGGCTCTTGATAGAAAAAGGTTCAATATTTTAGGAAAAAGCTCCCTGAATAACTTGGCAGAAGTAGCCAATATAAAAATAACAAGTCTTGTTAGATATATCAAAGCCACAGGTTGGTTAAATGAGGACGATGTAGAGTTAGGAGAGGGGACAGCCCCGGTGGTATCACAATGGGTCTACAGCTGGACTAGGTGTGCCAAACAACCACTATACCTACCTGCTACTAAGACCTATTAAACTTATACACTATAGTTTTTCTGGCCAAAATTATATTAAGGATTAAAGATCAGATCTTCGAAAAATTAATAGACTTACCATTTAAGAAAGTTTTGACCGATTTTTAAAAAGTTGGTATTGTTGTAAAGGCTATTAAACACTCTGCCTTTTGAAATGCATAATTATATATTTTCTATATAAAGAAAAAACACTTTTGAAATGAAAGTAATAGGTACACAAATAAATTTAACAAAAAAGAAGTTACTAATTATTAAAACTTTTGAGTACCTTATTAATATAGAACAGAAAATTAACTTTTTGAATTATTATCTTTTTTTTATTTTTATCTTTGCCTTTATCCATTTCTTCGTCTACATATTGACCATAAACTTAATACATACAGGGTCCGGCACTCGGTTACACACCAATTTCAAACCGCTCGCGCAGTTGATGCCCGTGGACTTGGCACCGTCTCACAAAGCTCGAGTGAACCAAGTATGGCTAAATAGGTATCAACGTTTCGAACTTCATAACATGCACACAATGGCTCTCAAATTCACCAGACGCGAATCCGATGGATTATTCCCTTTGGGCCATTTTGGACAGCAAAGTCCGAACTGAAAGATTCACCAGTCTCGAGGCGATGAAAAAAGCCATTATCCGTGAGTCAAATTACCTGCAAGTTACATTCGGTCAGTTTGCGATTCGTTTCTGTACCGTTTCAAGGCCATAGTCAAGGCAAAAGACCATAGTCATATCGGGCAGAAGTAAATTGATTCTTAATTTTGTATTATTTTCACAAATTTTTTTATTTTGAATTGAATAAAAGTAATTTTCCACACTAAATTTAGGGCCTTTTTAATTGGTTGCATTTCGAGTGGTGGACCCTGTATATAAGTAAAGGGTGTTGAATGTGAACCACCCCTAAACGTCAACGACACCGTTGGACCTCTTTCTTTGTGGTTATTTGAAAGAAAAGCTGTACGTCGATAAGCCAGAGCTTAAGGATGAGATAATTCGGCACATTAACGGCATAGAACCTCAATTATACCTCAGCGTCATCGAAAATTTGGACCATCGGATGGAGGCGTGCCGCCGAGGCCCCGGCGGTTATTTGGCCAATACTTTGTTCCATGCGTAATTGAGCTATACCAATATTATCACAATAAAGAGAAATAACAATAATTTCCTAAAAAAATTGTATTTTATTCAAAATCAACACCGGCCCTTGAAACTTAACCCCCTTTATATGTATGATTTAATAATCACACTTGTATATTATAGACTATAATCCCGTCATTTCTTATAAAGCATATAAAATGGAGACAGAAAAAATCACTTTTATAGAAAAAAATCTACTGAATGTGTTTATATGTACATTTTTGTTACTGTTTCATTTTTAGTAAAAAAAATCTTTACCTGTAAATCTTATTCCTGAACCACTGCATTTCTACATGTAACTCAGTATCAATATTGAAGCATACATTTAGGATGCATATATAAGTTAACACCATCAAGTTTCGCCATAGTTAAACCCACGCGTAACTTAAATAGCTAATGGTATTTTGCCTTCTCACGCTGACCAATAAAGCGCAACTAGCAGTTGCAGTTGTATAATTTTTAAGTTTAAGAACTCGTTTGATAGAACTCAACCAGGCACAGGCACATCGCTTGTACACATTTTGGCCAATGCTTAGTGTCACATTTGATTTTATTTTTTCGCTTTATATTAAACTAATTTGGAATGTGGTTATATTATATTTAGAAGTGTAGGTTAGCCGTAAAGAAAACATGTTTGCCTATTCACATATAAAATGTATTATATGTCAAATTATTACCACCAATTGGCAAAGAAGAAGTTTTTGTTTTTAGTACAAATTTACTTAAATCCTTTGTCATTGAACACCGCCTATTGCTCATACAAATTTAGCACCTGAACTTTTTAGCCCAATCGGCAGTTGTGTATTTAGTCATGACAATTCAGTCTGCACAACTCATACTAACTAATAACTAGATACTTAATCTGCACAGTTATAACGGTAATTAGTGCTCAACCTCAATTTGCCAGAGTGACTGAATTTAATGTCAAATGGCAACATCAAATGCAATAAATGTCAAATCGTTTTGCATGCCTGATTAAATAATTGGACGCCGGCACATGCAAATGAACCGAACCGAAAAACCTCGCCATCACAGAAAGTTGTGCCATCTAAAATAATTTAAAATTTTGAAAAGTTTTGGAAATTTGATAAATGCTACGAAACGGCACCTAATGCATATTGATGGGTTCATTTCGTCATGTGACGGCGCACAAGCTCGCTGCCATTCCAGTATATATGTGTGGTAAATGTTCTAGCAGCTGCCATTGCTTGCACTGGCGGTGCATCGTTTCAGTCAAAAGGCTTCATTGCTCCAACGAGGTGTTAAATGGCTCATGCGGAAGCGCGAGGGTTGCCAGGAAGAGCTTGCGGTTGGTTGTGCTAATTATGTGACTTTTCGGCAGCAGCAAAGCACCGATGCGGTGCCGTATATCTGTAGTATATATTATATAAATATAGCTATATAGATATGTATGTATTTGTGTAGAATTGTTTGCGTGTATGCGCGCGCTTAGATTTCCCACGCTTCATGTAACAAACTGCGGCATTTGTACAACGCTAACTTGCCACACGTTGTACCACAAACTGTTGGTAGGTAAATGATGCATTTCAAGTTGCAATATTCTGTTGTTGTTGTAGTGGTAGCTTTTTTTACTTTGCAGCACATTTATCATTTAATTTAAAAGTTACACTTACTGCTTTAATTTGTGGGAAACTACAGCGAAGCTGGTTAAGGGGTTGTGAGTGAATCAACAACCGCCTTGTAAACAAGCTCACCAACCAACCGTTGCAACGGTACTATCTTGTATTTTTGCTTTATTTTTTAAGCGTAGCATAAAAAGTTCAGCAACACCAGTAATTATAATTACTTGATGTGCGCTGGCTTGTCAGTCGCTCGCTTCGGGCAATAGAAAAACTGGAACGAAAGGAAAGGGTTATCTGCGCGTAAAAGCTGTGCGATTTATTTCATTTTTTCACTCAACGCTGACAAAATGATGGGTGAAAAGTTTCGTTGCGCCACAAGGGGCATCCAAGTTACGGGCCACGCGCACAAAAGTTCACTTTGCGGTCGCACGGGTCTATCTCGCCCTTTGTTGGTGTTGCCGCTGCAGCAGCTGCGTTTCTGCGCTTTCGGACGTTAATTAGAAGATCAAGCAAGAAATTACAATTCACGCACCCACCGAGCGAGGCGAAAGTGACACAACTTCACGAGGATACATTTTTTAAGCCACTCTATTGTTTTATACCCAATGCATGAATGAAAGAATGAAACAAAAAAGTATAAAATTTAGCAAGAATTTCGGCGAATAAAATGAAAAATTATCTTAATATATTATTCTCCAACCGAAAATAACAACATTCCCATTAATACATGTAAAAGACTCATACAAATTTAAAAACGTTTGCTTGTCAACTTGGTACAAGTGGGGATCTTATGAATTCCTAAAAAGTACAAATAAAAATGTGTATTATCGTTTTTCATGCACGCCAATTATAATACATCTTTAGTCAAAAGTAGCCACCCCACTAAAATACAATTAAATTCAAATGTAGCCAACAAAGTGGCCACTGCTTTTTGTAAATACGTCGCTAGTGTGCTTAACCTTTGATTACAACAATAAATTGTATTATGGGAAAAGCCATGGCACAATTTGTGCGTAAAGTCGAAAAAGTTGCAAAAAAATAATTAATCAATATGACTATAGCTTTGTTCAGTAATAGAATAAAACAAATGTTGACAAAATGGCGCAGTTTTGAATTTCACACTCCAAAAATCGACTTTCAGTTTCTTAATAAAACAAAAACGTCAATTATGGCCTTCAGGTCAGTCCATAAGGTCATGCATTTTTTAAAGATTTTAATAAAAAAAGATTTTTAAAGTATTTATCATCAATAATATATTTTCCTTCATTATTTATAATGTCTTCCCAACGTTTAGGCAAATTTTTAATTCCCTGCTCAAAAAATTTTTTGTCCTTGGAGCCAAAACACGCTTCGATATCCCTTTTTATAGCTTCTTTTGAGGAGTAGTTCTTGTTACTCATATGGGATTGAAGTCCACGGAAAAGGTGATAATCACAAGGTGCAATATCCGGAGAGTATGGTGGATGCGGCATTAACTCCCATCCGAGCTCGTTCAACTTGCCTAATGTTTGCCTTGCGGTATGAGGTCTTGCGTTGTCGTGGTAAAACAAAACTTTGCGTCTATTCACTAAAGGCGGTCGGTGTTTGTTAAGTGCCTCATTCAGGTTTGATAGCTGATGGGAATAATAATCAGCAGCTATCGTCTGGTTTGGTTCCAGAATTTCATAATAAACAATACCGGTCATATCCCACCAAATAGACAGGAGAATCTTCTTGGGGTGAAGATCATCTCTAGGGGTCGGGCATGGGCAATGGGCATCCTCCACATTGCAGTTACCACTTCGGAATTTTGAAAACCACTTTTGCGCAGTCCTTACACTCACGGTATCCTCTTCGTGAACAGTGTTTATTTCTGCAGCAGCAGTTGTTGCATTTTTACGACTTTTATAAAAAACATACAAAATATGTCTCTTATACGCGTTCGAAGATTCCATTTTATTTTTTAACAACACGTACTTCTATCCGCGATTAAAATCACTTGTTGAATGATATTGTGCATCAAAGAAAATATAAATAGTTCCGTTATGTTCCGCGAATAATTTTTTGTATGCAAAAATCGTGCAAAAGTGAAATTATGGGTAAAATACACACGAACTTATGGACTGACCTGATAATAATATGATTCTAGAATGGGCGATAGCCATTGATGTTGTGAACAACATATTAAAATTTCAGGCAATTCGGTAGAATAGTTTTTTTTTTTTTGACAACACCAGGCCGAAAAAAGTAGTTTTGAGATAATTGGGTTTAAAGTTTTGGCAGTGGATATTTTCCATTAATGACGATGCGTGAGGAATCTGACTCTACCTGCTAAAACGGCTGTAGAATCGAAAATACTGTCAATATCCTTCCAAAAATTTGACAGTATATTTTTAAAAGCCTATACTTTCGAAATATCAAAAGAAAAAAAAACAATTTTTTGATAATTTTAGACCACCGGGACCTCTTCAATTTGGTAGTCAATTTGTGAATAATCTTTAGTGCAAAATTATCAAGCGGATATAAATAATTGCTTTTTATCGAAATGCCTATAAAAGTGAACTTTGTTACGGCAAAAGAGTGATAATTCAAGATTTAAGTGAAGAAGGGAAGTCTCAGGTTGAGGTTGCCAATTTGGTCGGATGTTGCCGGTGCGCAGTCTAATATGCTCTTAAGGGAAGCCGTGGCTTTCAGAAAAAAATCGGAAAAAACGTTTGGAATGGGCTCTCCGATACCAATATTTTACGGGGGAAGATTGGTCGAATGCTCTGTAGTCTGATTAATCGAACTTCAAGGAAAGCTTAGTTTACATTACTTTGAAATATTAGCAACCACAGCTTCTTGCACTACTCCAGTTTCAAGGGAATAGCAAAAATGTTATAAAACTATTTTTCTCCTTTCTTATAGGTATTTGGAATACCTGGCGTGGCATTCGGGAGGCCACGGGTTGGCGAGGAATGCCAACCAGATTGCGTGGTGCCCACTGTTAAGCATGAGGAAGGCATCATTATGGGCTGTAAGGCTGCTGATGATATCAGCAAAATCCCCATAGAGCGAATGTGGGCTCTTTTAAAACGTAAGGTAAAGCAACAGAACATAACATCGCAAGGGGCCCTAAAAATATTTTAATTCACTAGTGGAGCGCCATGTGGGTGCACAGTTTGTATCCAGCATGCCCCAGAGGATTGCTGCTGTTATCAAATCAAAGGCTCGGCCTACTAAATATTAATTGGAATTTTAATAATTAAATTTGTAATGATTTATTAATAGATCATTACTTCAGTTTTAAGACGAAAAATTCAGTAATTAGTGCGGTGACTAATATGATACTTTTGGCGGCCGTCGTGCTGCGTGACTACCATTCGGGAGTGCATAGGTTCGAATCTCCGTGCTAGAACATCAAATAATAGAAAAAGTTTTTTCTAATACCGGTCACACTTCGGCAGGCAATGGCAAAAGTCCGGGTGTATTTCTGTCATCAAAAAGCTCTTCATAAAAAATCATTTGCCATTGGGAGTTGGTTTAAAACTGTATGTAGATCTCTCCATTTGGGGACGCACGCCACAAAATAGGAGGGGTGCTCGGCCAATTAACAAAAAAAAAAATAAATAAAATAGAAAAAAGTATGCCAGAATTAAATATTGATATTCTTAAAAACCTTTTGCTTAATCTCATATATTGTATATAATATAATTAACGGACTCAGTGATAGTAGAGAACCACAATTTCTAGGCTTAACGATACAAAACAATATTTTTTTTTATAAAACATAAAATATGCGTACTAATTGCTTCCTAAGATGTACTAAGATCATTTTTATTACTAAACAAAAGTAATATTTATTTAATATTAGCTGATATTTAACAAGGCAACAATTTCTGTTTTAGTTGACATTTTTAAATCATTACTTTTGGAAGTAGTCTGGCCAAATACAAATTTTTTATAGATGCTTTTTAAGAATTTTTTTTTAAGAAAATAAAATGCAATCGTTTTAATTTTATAGTATGTTATTATTGACACCAAATAATATACAAAAAAAAATTTTTTTTACATATTTTTTTGTAGTAGGATGGCACCAAAGTAAGCGTCTTAAAAAAGAGATAGGTGGCTTGTCCACAGGATTTTGGCCCTTCAGGACATCTGAAACGAAAAAGTTAAACTGATTATTATTCTGTAGGCTTGTCATTCTGGCAAGTGTGACAATGGGATTTTTTTTTGAAAAATAACAAAACGGCGGACTTTTGCAAAAAAGGTATGTGTCAATTCAATTCAATTCTTAATTCAATTGTACTGTTATTTACCATTTGCGTCTTAAGCGCTAGATGGCAACGCTATGCGCTAAGAATTTCACTAAAGCTATAGCACTTTCTTTGAATACAGTTAGTTTGATACCCAAACCTCTAAATAAATATTGTTCTTAATTAGCATTTTTCTTTTAAAATTAGACGGCAACGCTTTTTAAAAATATTATAAGATCTATTGCTCTATATAAAAAATACTATTTACCTTCAAGTTGTTATATGTGTATACCTACTATATATTTTTGCAATTAATACCTAGATTTTTGTAATCAGTTAATTTCCAAAACAAAAAAAAACGATACGATAGCGCCAGCTAAACTTTTTGTGCATAAAAATTTGTTAACCACATTTGATTTGTATCTATATCTTAATGTCAGTGTGATAAATTGCTGGTTTTGCAATAAAATTCAGGTGGCAACGCTGTCAAAGTTGTCAAGTTTAAAACTTGGCTTCATATTTATTGACTATATTTTGATATAAAAAATTGTTAGAATTAATGGCGAAAGAAGAAAATTGTCAAAACTTATTCCTAAGTCTGAGTACTATTGTTATTCAGTATATTTGCAGGGTGAGGAAACAATTTCACGGCCCATCGCTTGACACTTTTCATGATTTTACCACGAGGAAAACTTCGGACTATATACTTCAACCTAGTTTGAGTTATTCTCACAAAAGTGCTCTAAATTACAGCTCTGTTTGCTTAGAAAACGCGTTCCATCTAACTTTTGAGTAAAGCCATACCTCTCAGTTTCACCATTCCCATAAGTCAACAGTTTCTGTCATATTTTTTGTTAGCCGCCTCTTTTAATTCATCGAGGTAATTTCTTCCTTCGTCTCTCTTTATGCACTTCAACTCATAGCAAACCTCCTTCGCAAATCCCATCGTACACGTACCTTCACATTTGGACCACAGAGAGACCTAGACTCAAAGAAAGTAATTAGACCAAGAAGATAAGTGGTCCGAGCAAGGGAAGCAATCGTTGTATACTATTGAGCTATACTCGCAAATATTCAAAGTCAAAATAGAAGGAAAAGCAAAATCAACCAACATCAAACTGATAACCGACTCTCCGAGATTTTGAAGGAAGAGATTGTGTTGGTGATATAAGAAAAATCAACGCAGATATTGCCCATGTAAGAATTAGTGTGAAATAAAAGGTTAGGAGTAGTCAGAGGCCGGAAAAACTGATTATTTTCCACATTTTTTTTTTTTTTTTTTTTGCTAGTCGCTTGCTTTATTTAACAAAAACACACTTGGCATTAATACATCATGTTTCGACTTGACTTTAGCGAAATTTCAACACAAAAACTTAAATAATTGTAAAAATTATTGCAGTTTGTGTGGAGCCAGAAGTCCCTTGCGGTGATTATCAAAAGTCCTTGGAGATTCATCTAAAATCAATCACACAAGAGAAATTAGTTTTATTAATAGATAATCTTGTGCCTGATCAATTTTTTTTCAAAATTAACAATATGGCGGCCTCAGGAAATATTTTTCAGATTTTCGAGAAAAAAACCGTGAATGTTTAAAAAAATCGAAATTAAAAAAAAAATCCTTCGATCAGGCACGAGTTCTTTATGTTTTTCTTTTTTTCAAAAGCAGTATAAATTTCATTGAATTCTACCAAGCGGATTTTAAGTTACAGTAATCACCAGTAAAAAAAAATCAAAGTTTTGAGAAAAACGCCCCAACGCCCTTTGTTAATTGCTGAATAACTCGAAAAGTATTTGTCTGATTCACTTCAAATTTTCACATAATATTTTTAAGATATAATACTTTAAGAAAATGCAAAAAACAGGTCCATTTTTTTGAAAATTCTGACTACCCCTAACCCCATAAGCGGGTGCAATTCTGCTGGCGATCCCATATGACGCGGCAACCAAAGTTACATGCACGAATTGCTTCAGATGGTCAAATCTCGTAATCTTAAGTAGGCATAATACGCTCAATTTGACCACTAGAGACTGATTTAAGTGCCTGTTATAAAGATGTGATAGATATAGTCTCACTTGCGTTCATTTTTTTTTGACAAGGAAGACACACTCGTAGTGAAATATTCTGTATAGTGGGTTTTGAAGATTGCCACTTTCCGCTCACAAGTTAAAGTTCATCAGCTTCAGACCAATACCTAGCTCAGATAGACAGTGGCGGCGATGAACTTTTGTGATAAAAAGCAAAACTTCGTCACTTTTGAAATGCTTCAAGTTCTACGAGCGTTCATATGTTACAGACTTTTTGAATCTTTAAACTGCATCTCAGGTATGAGTAACAAAATTTTATTGAAGGATAAGCCTTGGAAACATGGTCTATCTTGAAAAGTGTTCAGAAATATGCTTTAAAATAAGATATTTTAGGGAAAAATTTCAAACACACTAGAATAAAATCAAGTTTATAGTGCATTGGGTACAAACTATTCGTGTACACCGAAACTTTAGATCCTTTGCTATTTTTCATTTCACTTGCTACGTATTTTTCTACCTTTTTTTGTGTGCCATATTCTTTTTTATCATCGTTTTGCAACGCTGCTGTCGAGTGCTGCCATTGCGTTTAATCTTTATTTTTGTTTGCGCCATAATTTAAGTGATTTAATGTGCATTTAAGCACTTGACCAATAAAGCACACCCCTTACACTGAAGTTTTGCGCATTTATTGCAAACGCGTCCGTCACTCTGCCATCGCGCGCACTCATGTCCCAGTCATCGTTGTCACGAATGGCGTCGAAGCATCAATGCGGCACAGATTGTTTGCTTGTTTTGCTTTCCGCTATTAAAACTCTTAAATTTTTTTTTTGTGGACATGCACAGTTAATAGCTTAATATAAACATTCAGTAATTATTGTCAGTCTTTATTTTGTTATGGACAAGTTAAGTGCATAAGTTTGGTATGTACTATGTAATCAAAAAATAATAATCAACTGACGCTACGGAATTTGTATTGAATTTTTTCCTGCATCTCTCTGAGATCTTTAAATTTGTTTAAAATTTGGGGCTAAACATGAATTCGAGTCAGAACTTTAAATTAGAAGAGTATTAATAAAAGCATTTTTGGGCAAAGTAAGTAAAAGTTTTTAAGAGATTTTTTAAATCGGGTATGCAAAATAGTAGTATAAGTAAAGAAGAGTAAGCACAGGGGCCGCCGTTGCCGAATGGGTTGGTGCGTGAAAATACAAGGTGAAGTCCAAATAAAAAAGACCGGCATCATAAAGATGATTTTGATGGCTCCATCTTTTTAATGAGATAGTGCGTTGGAAGTTAGATCCCTAGCTGACTTCCAGTGAAAGCTCGGAGACATTCGGTTCAGTGGAAGCGAAGTTATTGCGTCTAAAGTGTCAGTATGTTTGAGTCATCGGTACAAAAATTAGTTTCGAACAAAGAGCTAATATCAAATTTTGTTTTAAAATCGGTAAAACGTTTACCGAAACATTTGAATTGATGAAAAAAGTTTATGGCGATAATTGTATATTTCGAGCCAGAGTTCATGGGTGGTTTACATGTTTCAGAGGTACTTGGGAGGACATAAATGACGATGAACTTACGAACAGCCCAAAATCAGTAATCACCAAAAACTCCATCGAAATTGCTCGTAAATTTATCAAAAATGAACTGAAATCATAGTTAAGATTCATGGAATTGGAGTTAAATATCCCCAAAATATCGATTTATCGCATTTTAACTGATCATTTGTGCTTACGAAAGGACTATGCACGTTTCATTCCGCACAAGTTAATTGAAGACCAAAAATTTATCAGAATTCAACATTCGGAAATGAAGTCTTTCGAATGTTGAATTCTGAGGCGGGAAAGGATGAGAATTTCCTTTACAACATTGTCACTGATGATGAAACGTGGTGTTTCCAACATAAACTAAGCGACAAAGTCTGAATGGAAGGCCCCAGACGAGCCACCACCCAAAAAATCGCGTTGGGAGAAGTCAAAAATCAAGTCGATGATCATTTGTTTTTACGATTCCAAGGGAATTGTTCACAAGGAGTTCGTGCCAACGGGCCAAACCGTCAATGCAATTTTCTATCTTGGCGTTTTGAAGCGTTTGTTACATCGAATTCGTCGAATACGAAGGAGGAAGCTGGCGCTTATTGCATAACAAAGCACCATCTCATCGATCCACTCTTGTCACTGATTTTTTGACTAGAAATCGCATTTTAACCATCAATCACTCACCGTATTCGCCTGGTATGGCTGCCTGTAACTTCTACCTATTCGGAAAATTGCATTTGACCATGAAAGGAAAACATTTTTCACCCATAGAAGTCATCCAAAAGGCTTATACCTACATCCTGAAGAGCATTCCGGCCAATGACCTGAAACACTCTTTCGAAAAGCTTTTAAATCGCGCAAAACAGTGTATCGAGGCCAACTAAAAGTTATCAGAAAAAGCTCCTGTTGTTTCTGTTTTAGCTCAGTCTTGTTTATTTTGGAATTCACCTTGTAGACATAGAAGATTTTAAATTCGACCGAAGCTGGTGACTACGTAATATGCTTATACAAGATGGCGCAAAATTAATCATAAAATTTGTATTTAATAACTTGTTTACTACATAAATAAAATAAAAATGATGTTGAGAGATGACTTTTATGCGTTGCATCTTCTCAATCTTCTGATAGGGTGATTAATTTTGCGTCACCTTGTATTTAATTAACTTTACGGGTACTTTTTCAACCGGGCCCGAACTCGAGATTATACGTATTTATATGAATTAGACATAATTGGAAAGAGCCCGCATTTGCAATTTTCCCCCGGGGCCCGGATATGCTCCCTACGGCCCTGCCTCGACGACGTAATAATTATTTTCACAATAATTTTTTTTGCTTTCATTTCTGGTTATTACTCAACATTTGCTAATATTATTTTGATTTACATACTCTTGCGCTTGACAGCTAATATCAAGAAATTTCCGATAGAAATTAGGAAAAATCACGATTTGTTCGTAATTCGCAAGGTGATTGCGATTGAATTGCCTACAAATGAAAATTTAAAATTTTTGTATGGCGAATAATGTAATTGGAAATCAAGTTAAAGGCTGTTGGCCTCTGATGGCAATCTCTCAAGGGACATGGTAAAAATTTTAGGCAGTTAACACTGCATTTCTCTCAACTCCGTGCGGATTACTCTATCCGTACACTGGAGTTTGAAGGTCTTGCCAGGGCAAGGGTTTTTTCTAAATCAGTGTTTTTAGGCAGAAGTCTCTGCGATCTTGCAAGCATGCACAATGCTTAGAGAACGCGGGAGCAAGGAAGATATTAACGTTTTCTCCTATAGTCAAGCCGCGATCAAGGCTCTGATGACGCAATGGTGCAGATCCAAATGAGTCAACTCCTATAAGGAAGAGATCAAATCTCTTAGGTGTGCAGGTAACATTTCTCTGATCTGAGTTCCAGGACATAGGAACATAGAGGGAAATGAAATTGTTGATGAGCCAGAAAGAGGTCGACTGAATTGGTCTCACAGGTCTCCTACCCGGTCATCGGTATACTCCTGACTTTTATTTTTCAGATGGAGCTCCTTTTTCAGAACAGATGAAGCCCCATTCTTCGTGTGCTATTTCGAAAACCCTTTGGCCCAGAGCAATAAACATAGGACGTAGCAGTATTTACTAGTCATTGGACGATCGACACACAGGCAGGTAACTATATATGTTTGCAATTTGTTCCCGATTGGAGAAGCTGTGCAGACCTTTCAGAGAAGCAGACTGTTTAAAACTTTCTCTATAAATACCCGGGCTTAGCAGCTAGACGATAAAAGTTCCTGGGTGCTCTTTTCTTCGACAGCCTGGGACCAACCTAAGTCCAATCAATCTTGTCCAGTACATCATCAGCTCTGGTTGGCTGTAGATATCTGCGCGTTGGAAGTCTCAAAATGGTATCTAAACGGCGCTTTAGTGCTACTTGAGGAGTGCCCGCCTGTACTTTAACGACTTCACATACCTACCTGCCTACATAATTCGAAGGGTAGTTGGAAAGTGAATAGCGCATAGAAGATCGAATTACGTGCCCGGGAAACATAGCACAAATTGCGTTTCATTTTCTCGCGTTGTTCAATGACTGGACCAATTGTGACCATCTGTCTACTACAAAGGCCTATAGGTTGTAGTTAAAGTTATCTACCGCCAAGAATAATACTATAAAAATTTAGAAAAAATAAATTACTGAAAATTAACATCAATTCAATTAAAACTATCTTCACTCCCTTTTATGATAATACATAGCCACTTACTCGCATTAATTAAAGCTGCATAAGCCGCTGACCGAACAATGACCGCTAAATTGATTTGTTTCTGCTACTTTGCGGCCATAATAACGCGCAGTCTGTCACAAATGGCATTTAATATCCGCGTGCACACTTTGAAGGTACTTTAAATGTTAAAATGTGCGTTTAATTCAATTATTATACACTTAATAAAACTACAACAAAAGCAACATAAAACGCAACTGATATCCAGTCAGTAGCGCATTTTCAAATGACGACAATGAGACTACTGGTATTTTGAACTTATAATAAATAACAAACATAATGAATTACACGGCAATTGCGTAAGTATTTGCCCTAAGTGATTGGGTTAATAAATAAGTGCTTCATAATTTCGATTTTTTAACAAAATTATTTTGCAATTACTCGTATATGAGATGGTACTATTAAATGAAAATACTGATGCTGTAATGTGTTTTATTTTATCCTCATATAGATTTACTTACTAGCAAGTCCAACATGCACACATTCTTTAATACTGCAATGTTTCATGGAAATCTTTCATTATACGAAAAGTGTTGGAAGTATACTTCTGTCGACTCCTTCATGATGTCTGCAGTGGATAACACTCCCATATTGAACTGAACATTTCTTTAACCGTTTCTAATACAGTCAGTACTGGACTTTTTCTCGCGGTTTTTTGTTGTTTCACCAAACCTCGAACCTACTTTCTCTCTGTGAATTCCGAATAGTAGTCACGCACCAACCCATTCGACTACGGCGACCGCCTTAGTTAAGTAAAGTAAAAAGCTCTGAAGTTTTTATATGTTTATATGTGACGATTTGAAGCTGGCTTTACGCTTCCAAAAAAATTACTTGTTTTGTGTTTGGTGCAACCAGTTGCATATTACAGTGTTGCGAAATCGAGATAAAAAAGAGAAAATTAGATGCAATGCAAAAGGTGGATAGACGGTGTACACGGCCAAAAGAATTAGCCAGGACTGGATCAAATTCACCAACAAAGCAGTGACTCCAACACAGATATATAAATCACATTGTAAGTGTAGTGATACTTTAGATATCTTAAGAAAGCTTTACTACTATTTTATTCATCCCCTAAGCATCAGTGGTCTGAATGAGCAGACTCTCTTTCTGTAGCCATCTGTTGCACCGAAGCTTTTCCGACTACTTCAGGCCCGGCATTAGATGCTCTGTTTGCTCTACCACCACTTGAAGCTTTCATCTAAGTAGAGGCCTTGAAGGCCATCTGCAGGCTCAAATACTATAGGCATTGGTACTGCTCCTGTGCAGCATTGGAATACAGAGAAGGCATGGACTTCGATCCAACGATTCTCTCCATACCCCTTGACTCCATGCCATCAAGAGTCGTACTTGTGGTCAAACTCTGAAAATGAGCTTGGCAAACACTGTTTTCGCATTTTCACGGATGGCTGCAGGACCGAGCACAACTCCGGCTATGGAGTCTACGTGGAATCCAGCGGGACAAAACTGCACTCCATTCAAGCGGAGGTGTACTCTGTTCAAGATGCGATGAAGAAAGGCTGCAGTTGGACTAAACTGATGTTACCTGTCATTTCCGACCGCCTGTCGCAAATCCTCCTCTCTTTAAGCAGAAGAAACTGCAGACAGCTAGTTGGACTGATGGCGGGCCTCATTCTGTGGGCGAAGCACTTGGAAAGGGTAAGAATCTCAGACAGTGTACTGTGCCCAGCTTTTGCAGAGTAGGATGAGAGGGCGGACCACTTCCTGTGCGTCTGCCCCGCCTTCGCTCAAATCAGACTTGAGGTCTTTGGCACTGGTGTGGTAAGAAGCGACCACCTTGGCTCTTTGGCACCAAAAGATCTACCCAGATTTCTTCGGAGGTCGAGTAGATTTAAAGAAAATTAAAAGGGAATCCGAGTGCAGTATTTGCTAGTTGCCCCGATAAAAAAAAAAAATTTATTCAGCTCCATTCAGCTTTGATCACGACTATATACTCAACAGCATTGAATTAATCAAATTTTACAGTTCTTTCTGCTCTTCCATTTTAACATACGTCCTCTAGGAAACGACTCTACTCAAAGCGGTACTTGTGTTTTAAAAATGCGTAAATGCTTCTCTAAGAGGCTACTACCAGGCTAAAATAACTAAATATTTTTAACCCAAAATGACAAAAGACGTTGCTAAGTAAATTTCAAATTGACTTGTTACAAGGTTGTTCGCAGAATTGTCCAAACACTTCTTTTTTTTCTCATTTTAACTTAAATTTCTATATTTTTTATGCACTTATGAGGAAGTACCTGGCAGTTTTTAACTTATTTTACAGCTTCATGCATTTCAGACAATGCTCATTCCTCGAACTATTATTTTTGAATCGTCTTTAATTGGTTGTTCTCATCACACAATCTGACTTTCTCATGATTCTGCAAGAAATAAACAATGCTAGACTTGCCCAATTCCACTTTTTCACCTATTTTGCCATCTCTCCAAAAATTTTCTCTTATCACTTTCGGTCATATTCTTAAAACTCTCCATATTTTTCGTTCCATTGCGAAAAAGTTGCATAAAGTTGTTAGTTTACTTTCTAAAAACTCAATTTGCATATTTATTTAAATTAAAAAAAATGTGTGCACACCCACACTTTACCGAATATTCTTCGACTTGAAGTAGAGAGTAAAATCCACTATTCTTTGCAAAATTAAACCGCCCCTTGACGCCACACTAAGGCAAAGCTTTCGAGCGTTCGGGACGATTACAACAAAAAGCCTGCTTGTTGAAAAACGCTTTTCATTGATGGAAGACGCCATGAAGTACTTACGATGTCGTATAATTTCTAATTTTTTTTTTTCAACTCAAGTCCAACGATATTGTACTCCTCAAATAGAGAAGCTTTTTACGTAAAGAAAGTAACTGACTCCGTTTACTAATCATTTCCCCAGAACAAAACTAAACCACTGAGGGAAAGTTGCTCGGATGGCGTAGTTTAGTTTGGAGTAACTCATAGCAATACAGTATTTTGCGGCCTTCATCCAAATTCCCAAACATTTTTGATGCCGAACATCATCATCATAGCATCACAGTTCGGGGTGAATAGTTGCTTCCGTTACATTTCGGCTCCACGTCACTCGGTCATCAGCTTTTCGTTTGATATCAGATATTTCCAAAGCTCCAAAGTCGCCTTCAATATCATCTCTCCATCGTTTTCTCGGCCGGCCTCTTCTTCTGTCGCCTTGCGGATTTGTTTCGAAGATCTTTTTTAGAGTTCTATCGTTGCTCATTCGTACAATGTGACCGTACCATCTAATCCTTTGCGCTTTAATATACCTGATTACATTTGCACCCCGGATAGATGTGCCTAACTCGTCGTTGTACCGAATGCGGTAAATACCGTCTTCCATATATTTTTTTAGAATATTTTTTTCAAAATAATTGAACCGAGACTCGTATATGTAGGTCTTATGATAGTTTTGTAAATTCGTAGTTTCTGGTTTCTGGAAAATAATCTCGCTAACCTTTCACCAACATTATACGCACAAAGTAAGACTTATTTGACGTCGAACACCAATGTCAATTATCTGTTATATACAAAGTCAAAGACAGCAATGAAAAATGTAATATATAAACTCATAGTTTTTCAGTTTGTAAAGACGCAAAAAATATTCACTTGGGCGTAGATCCCATTTATGGAATACAACAGGTACTGATTAGCCTCTTATTAGCAAGCGGCAAAACTTGGCTAAAGACCATATCTCCATATGTACCTGCCGTTCGGACCAAAATCAATCAAAAATATTTTTTCTTACACTTAACTCCTTCATAAAGAAATTAACTTAAATGACCATCGAATCATATTTCCATCACGCACGTCAACGTGACTGAACAAATGGGTCGCACGCTTTCGGCTTGGCTGTACTATGCTGACAAACAAACATCTTTTAAAAGCTACCAATCATCGTCTGGAGGAAGATACTGCCATAGGTATATCACTGGGTTGCAAGTTTCCTGAACTAGCGAAGAATTGTAAGAGAATAGAATGAGACCATTTTATCGAGGGAAGCACGTAGAGGGACTCCTCAAGGAATTGTCTTATCGCAACCAGATAGCTATTCGTAAGCTAAATCTGACTCGATTTGAAGGCAGAGCTCCAAGACTGATTGTATATGAAGATGACATTGCCATAGTTATTACAGGAAGTTTCTTATCTACGCTAGGCGCTCTAATGAGCGACGCTCTTAAAACAAACATAACCAGGCCAGCAATGCTAGCCTGAGTGTCAATGCTAAAAAAACGAACTTTCTACTCTTTACAAAGAAGTACAAAGTTCCAGCATGGACATTACCCTCGCTCGACGGCATCTCTCTATCGCCGAAATAGAGCACCAAGTACCTAGGAGCAATAGTGGGCAATAATTTTACGTGGAAATCTAATGTTGAGGAAGGTTGAAGAAGGCCACGAATGCTTTGTACGCATGCAAAAGGATGCTTAGAAGCACATGGGGGCTTTCACCAGCTCTTATGCGCTGGTGCTACACTGCAGTTGTTAGACCTATACTACTAAATGGCATATTGGTATAGTGGAAGGCGGTAAGGAAGAAAACATATCTCAAGTCATTGGTATAAGTTCAACGACTCTCCGCGCTTTGCATTACGGGAACTTTGAAACCAACTCCAACAGCAGCTCTCGAGGCTATCCCCAACCTAACACCGATTGATCTCTATGCAGACAATCGGACTGCAAACTCAGCTGTGAGGATAACCAAGCGGCTATAGAAGTGATAAAATCATACTGTGTATCATCCGAAAATGTTCATGGATGCAAGGAAGCTATTAACAAGCTCGTTACCGCAGGCTTTATGTTTATTAGGTTCCTGTGCATAAAGGCATAGAGGGAAATGAGACAGTGGATGATATCTGAAGAATGCGCGCGACTTGCAGGGGATCCAATAACTCAGATGCTTATACACCTGCGCACAATTCAAAAATAATTAAAGGAATGCATGCTAAGGAAGGCAAAAGGCAGATGGCGTAGCTTAACCAATTGCAAAGTTGCCATGATGTGCAAACACGCATATGTTGACAAATATACTAAATCGGTTATATCGTTCGCTAGAAGGAACTGTAGAATTTTATTTGGTACACCAACAGGGCACTGCATAGTTGCAGTACACGCTTACAAGCTAAATTTAACCCTTAACAACGCTTGTAAGAAATGTAATGAGCCGGGTAGAAAAGAAACCCTGGAGCATCTTCTATGCTACTGTCCGGCTCTCTCGGAAACTAGACTATGCTACCTGGGTGCTCTCAGCGACTCCTAAAGTTCGCAAACATTACGCGCATCTTGAGTGATGGACCAAAATAGTCTTTACGTGCCTTCGGCCAGCCAGTATAACCTAACCTAACCTATCCTACCAATCATCCTAGATTCTGTAATACGTCAAACTATTAGCTATGGAGGATCCAAATATATCCATTCTCATCAACATTCTCCAAGTGCTTTTAAGACCACAGTCCAATATCGGCGCATCCGTTAGGCTTCCATTCTTAAGGGTCATATCCTTACGTAGAATTGGTCACATGGGCGCCGCAGAAGGACCAATTACAGTGAACTCCATTCAATTCACAAACTTTGATCTTCTCCAATACTTTCAGCGGCGATATTTTCCCTAACAGCCAGAACGAAAATGACCCTGCTGAGTTGACTAAAATATTTCAATTAGCTTTTATGCCGGACTCTGTTGGTATAAAGGATTTTGAGAAATCGTGAATTGGTGAATTTTTTCAGATCCACCAGTTCTTAAGTGAAATCAAACACATTTTGGTAAATGGTCGATTTCCTCCTCACCACCCGTCAAAAAGAGGGCATAGAAATATGAAACCTGTCAACATAAAAAACTGTAAAAATAAGCTCGAACTTGAAATACCCTGTACATTAGACCGGGTCGATTTGTGGGGAGGCAAAAAAATCGCCCATTGCTCTGTGAAAATCATATTCTAGGGATCAAAATAAGAAACTTTGCCGAAGGAACCATACCTCTAAACCGAATTCTGATGTCCCCCAATTTGGGTCGAACTTTATAGTTTCTTTTCTCATGTAAAGGCCAAAAATTGTGATATTTTGAAATGATTGTATGGGGAACCCCCCAGGGGAGTTCCAGGGGGTGTGCCACTGGCATGGGTGGAACGGCCGTCCAAAGTTAGTGGGGGTCGGTCATACATTTGGACTCGATTGGAGCACTCTAAATGGGTCAAAGTGGGATTTTTCGTTCGACCCAAATTGGGGGATATCAGAATTCGTTTTAGAGGTCACGTAGAATATGATTTTCACAGAGCAATGAGCGATTTTTAAATCGACCCGCCCTACTGTACATGCATACATTTCATGATTTTAACGAGCACATATTTCAATACATATTTAAACTAAAAAAATGTCGCCTGCCCGCAGAATTCTATAACTGCTAAACCACATTACCCTTCGATTATCGGTTTTTTTGTAGTAGTAGTGTTTTTTCGCTTTTCGATTTTTTTTTCATTATCATGATATTACTTTCACTGCTTTCCACACTTTAAAAAGGACGTAAATCACAGAATAACATACTTATTTTCTGCTGGTGAACAGTTAATTGCAGATAACAGTAGTTGACAGCTGTGGGACAACAAAAGAAATAACAGAAACTATTTCACGCTGTTTTTTTTTATTGCGTATATGAAGCCAAATTGAAAGCACTTTCACATTTTAATAGGCTATCGTATCGATTCATCGGGTTTTCCATGTAATTTACGCATGAAGAAATAAAGCACTGCACTTGAGCTCAGGATTTTTATCGAACATTCGTACAATCAAATATTTTGTGGCCAAATAATAAAGTATTCTATCGTGGCGTTCGAATTCAATCAGCTATGATGCTGTTTAAAATGTGGGATAGATAGATAAAATAACTATTCTATAATAAAACTATAGGCCGTCATGCCTGCAAACTGAAAATGTTACAAAATTAAATTATTTTAAAAACTTGTCTGTCTATTTGTCCATTTGAAAGCGCTAAAGAACAGTTGAATGGAATTTGACGGGACTCCATTAGGTTGGGGGATTTTGTGAGCAAGCTGCAAGGTTAGTTTTTACTCTGAAAATTTTATTTTATTTCAAATTCAGTAAATATCTTTGGGTGCTTGTTCGAACTCCTTCTCCTGTTTGTGGCGTGCATCTTGCGCGCATTTTCCACAAATGGAAGGACCTACAGTTTTGAGCCGAGACCGAGCGGCAGATATTTTTTATGAAGAGAATTTTCATGGCAGAAATATTCTCAGTGATTTTGCCATTGCCCGCCGAGGGAGTACCGCCATTAGGTACATTTTTTCTATTAATTGTTTTTTCGTGCCTATTGAACCTATGCACTTCCGAACGGAAGTCAATTTTATATCAGCTGAGTTTAAATCTTTTTTTTTATAGGTTCCACATTTGTGATTGACATTGTTACCAAAATTATTTCGCTATTTCTTGACATTAGTAAAAGTCATGCTATATTGAGTATATCTACTTCTCCACGATTTTTCGATTTTTTACAGCTTTAAAAATTGAATTTAATTTTCAACAACGATTTTGTATTAAACTTTGCTTTAAAAATGGATTCAATAGTGCGAAAACTTATTAAATGTAGGGAAACTGTTTCGGTAATGATACTCTAAAGAAAACAGCCATTTACAAGTGCCATGAACTCTTTAGAAGAGATCGTGAGTTCATCGAGGATAACAAACGTAGTGGCAGACCGATGATGATTGATGAGAACATCAATTAAGTTAAGGAAAAGTCTGCCAATAACCGCAAATTAGCCATCAGAGAGCTGGTAGAGGCCTAGAACATTGCTTATCGGGTTATTGGGTTTGCACCGTGTTGCTGCAAGGTTGGTTCCACGTACCTGAATGTCATCCAAAAAAGGAGCGTCGCTGATATTGATAAAGTTAGGACTTCCAACCAACCGGCCGGCCCAACATTCATCAAATGCCTCACAACTGGCGACGGGGCGTGGGCTTATGAGTACGGCACGCAATCGAGACATCAGGGGAGTGACGGCTCCGAAAGCGCAATAACCAGAAAACCACGTGGTTTTCAGTCAAAAAAGAAAGTGATTATCACGGTTTATTTATTTTACAACAGTGTGGTGTGCGATTTTTGCCAAAAGATCAGACAATTAATAAAGACTTTTTTTGGACATTTGAGTGTTATCAGACGTTTACGTGACGCAATTCGCCTAAAAAGAAAGGATTTGTGGGAAAATAGCTTGTGGATTGTGCACGATGATAACGCACCGTCGCATAGTGCCATTATTGTCCGCGAATTTTTGACCAGAATCGAAAGGAATACCACCCAACAGTCATTGAATTCAGCTGATAAGGCTCCTTGCGATTTTTTTTTCTGTTCGATCGAGTCAAAAAATTACTCCAGGAACAACTTTGGCGTTGTAACAGCCGAAAGGAGGTAATGGACAAATCGAAAACGGCTATGATGGGTATACCGAAAGTAGAGTTCCAAAAATGTTTTGACTTGGTGATTATTCTGCAGGAGGAGATCATTTTTTCTTCATTTGTTGTTAATGCATAATAGCTTGGAAATTAATGTAGTCTGAATCTAGTTAAAATTGATGGATCAAAATTGACGAAGTTAATTTCAAGCATCCGTTGCTCCAAGCTGGCTTTCTCTGGGAGGTATCAGGTATCTCTGGGAGCTTTTTATTTTTTAATATTACACAGCAACAGCAAAATCAACTTTTTTGTATTGGAAGAAACAATTCTTTTAATATATTGAGTCATAAGGAAAAAAATACTTTCTTCAATTTTCGAAATTAGCTTCGAAAATCGGGATGTGGGCCTTCGAAGTTTTGAATTGGCGCCTTAGCAAAAAATTATTTAGAATTAATGTAGTAAATAAGTATTTTATTGGTTTGGTCCCGTACCCATCCGACTGCTGTACAGTTTTATTAATCTTACAATAACAAAGGTGCCTCCGAGGATACACTATTTATCGAAGAATCACAATTTTCACAATTTTACAAAAAAAATTAGGAAATTAATGCCAAAATGCTGCATTACTACATAGAAATTAACCGAAGAAACTAATACTATAGCAGTTTTGTTGCCAAAAAACTTCTTAAAAGCATGCCTTTTTTCACCGAATTAATCTTGCCCTCACCATTTTGTACTACCCGTCGTTTTCCAACACTTTTTCCAAGCTCTCACCTTTTGATGCAATCCAGTCGATTAACTTTTTAATTCTTCATAAGAGCGAAAATGCTGATCAGAGAGAGCCGTTGATCAAAGCAAACGACAGTTGGACGGAGTAAGGTAGCGCCTGTGGTAGAGCGAGTAAGCTAAGTCCTTTCTATTCAGTGTTGCGACTAAGGCTGAGCGATATCATGCTGGTAGATAACTTCCAGTGTTTTTCTTCATACGTTTCGAGATATATTATTAAGGCACTCCCAGTGATTTTGTCAACTCTCTGCGCTTTTGAAACAAGTCTTAATCAAATAGTGTCTCCAATTCTAAATCTTCAAAGACTTTCATTCACCCACAGCCATGCCAGTTGACGTCATCAAAATCACCGCACGTGAAGCGTTCATACCACTCACGATACGATCCTTCGTTAATTACGGACTCACATAATATAATATGTAATGAAAATTGGAGTGCCGGAAATATTTAGCCTTAAATGGAATAAAACGTAAAGTCAAGCATCTTTACCATGAGTTGAAAAGATTATGTTGATATGCTTAAATGCCACAAGTTGTAATCAACATCAAAAGCATCTATGCCTCACTTTCAATTCCACAAATATTTGCACAAATGGAATTCACGCACTTCCCCAAACGCGCGCATACACACGCACTCATTCACACTGGCCCACATAACGCCAATAACTTTTTCACACATCTCTATATTAAGGCAGTTTCAATTCAGGTGAAAAATGTTTCCCAGTTGCCAACCTAAAACCAATAAATATTGTTCATCCACTCGATTTCGATTTGAGTAGCTGCAACGCCCTCCTCCATGCCCGCTCGCTGCAGTCGCCTGTCTGCCACCTCATGCCCAGTCACACACATGCCCCCTGCCGATGTCTGTGCAATTCAACTATGAATCAAATACAGCAGCAACTGGCAAAAAAGGTCCACATCAAATCGAGAAAAGTTCCCGCAAGCGCACATGTAAACAGACTAACATGGATACAATAGAACTCTATGAAATTCATACCAGCAAAGCTCTACATGCATGCGCACTCGTAAACGCCCACATATTCATGCAATGAATTTCTATTTTATATCAACTACACCTATAACTGCGAGTTATTTGCATCGACATCGACAGCGACATACAGCCCTCTCGAAATAGCCAATGTATTCGCTCTGGCAAATTTGCTATATAGCCACCGATTGGCATTTACGTCGAAAATCAGATTTTTTCATATTTTTATCTTAGCACTCATTTCTTCTGTACTCCTGTACTACTGAACGAATTTAGTTGCTACAACAATAAAAGAAGGAAAAAGTACTCGGCCATAGCACAAGCAAAACAAATTCCGGTATTATTCAATCAAGGCAGTCTCTATCTGCAAATGTATTTATATTCGACCTGCGTACTTACATATCTAAGTATGTATGTAAATGTAAATATGTGTACATTGTGAGGAAAGTCATCCTTCTGATTTGTTGAGAGACTCGAATGATTGCATTTGTTCGTACTATAAGACCACACCCTGCTCACCAGAGCTCACAATTTCTCAACTGCAAGATTCGTAAAATAAGAAAACAAATCAGAGCTCTCTCGCTCTGCGCACAGCTTAAGCAATAATCTGCTTAGGCTACTTAATTGGCATTGTAGCGGAACTCGAATGCAAGGGACAGGAGTGCTTAATTCGCATAAATCTTTATGGGGAAAAATGACAAAGCTGCGCGTATCCTTGACTACAAAAACATATTGAGAGCATTTTATGCAGAGTGCGGCAACCTGCCTGCAAGGGTTACGGGAAGTATAATTGTGAAGCAATAAATTAAAATCCGCTTTTTTGTATTCGAAGAGGGTATTTTTTATGGGAAATGTTAGGAAAATTGGACCTTTTTAGTACTAAATATGCATATACCCGTATTTGCATATATGTGTATACTCTGTAGATGTTGCTGATCCCGTTATTTTTGAATATATTTCCAGATTTAATTCCGGCGTTCCGGTACTTGCCCGGACAATATTTTTCTTAAATGTCATAAAAATTCAATCATCTTAGTCGTTAGGTAATTAAGAATATATAATTAGGTCAGTTCTGCTTAATTTCATTGTATGAAGGTTGCTTTTCAAATTTTGCGTTTTCGCAATACTACGTAATATGAGCTGCAATTCGATGTTCTTATACGAAAAGTTTGATTTTTTTAACATAAACTACATGTACGATTTCATTACGAGCTTTACTTGTTCTTTTTTTAGTGAGTTGCAAAATTCATCTAGCCCAAAGGATAAAATTAACTTATGAAAATTTCATCCGATGATTTGTAAAAATGTTTGACTTGAATTATGGAGTCCGGAGTGTATTGATCAAACTATTTCGATTAATGGTATTGAATTACAACACTTAACCACTGAGCAACTCTGGTGCAATGAGTTCCAGCGTGATCGTCGATCCATGCAAGGTGAATTCCTTGAAAGCCGTCCGAAAAAAGGTTATTGTGCCTGAAACAATCAATACTGTGCGTCAATTTATAATGCAAGATCACCATGTAACATATCGCAAGGTGAAGTCAGCATACATTCAATAGTGCATGAATATTTGGTCGTCAAGATGATTAGTTTGTTTACCATAATTTGACTCGAAGGCGGATTGTGAACTCAATTAGTGAAGGGTAAAAATTCATATAAAAGAAAAAATTTAAAAAATACGTGACCAAAACTAAAATCTTAGCAATTTTAACTTTTTTATTCATTATAATTCGTTGTATACACAACCGCCCCTGATATAAATTCTTAAGGGGTCCCGGTAGCTTAGAATCTTCAAAAACTCGATTTTGGGGTGTCAAATTCAAAACCGTGCCATTTTGTGAAATATTTTTTTCTTTATTCTAGTACGGGTCATAGCTACAGTCACACTGATTAGTATTTTTTTTTGGTTTTTGTGTTTCACATATGTAAAGAGCCAGAATGGACAACACCGTCCAGGTCCAATTTTTCGGGAGGGTCAACTTAAGCGCCATTTTTTAAATTATTAAAATTAAAAAAAAAAACATTTAGTTTTTGTATGTAAAAGAAGTTAAATAAACAGCCTAAAAAATTTAAATATCGTTTTTATATTTTTTTGTTTTTGTAAAAAAACATTCCTGAAAGTACCCTAAATTTTCGAGTTCTCGACCACCGGGACGCCTTAAGCGTTAGAAAAGTTACGAGATTAGTTTCAATGTTAAGGCTGATATCGTCATGCATCTTAGTAAACGGACTCACTAAAGCGTTGTAACTCAAGAAGGAGTTTATCCGAGAACTTTAAGCAGAAAAAATAATATTTCGATAAGCCCATAAACCCACAATCACTACCATCGGCACACGTACACTCACTATTACCAAACAAATTTTAATGCAGTTCATTAAAATTTAGAAGCATAATTGCGTTTATTACCAATCCCAAGCTCACAAATCTATATTCATTATTGTTGCGTTTGTTGTTTAATTGTTCTAGTAACTTCTTTTCTTTGAATCATAAATTTATTAGAAGAAATAATATCTGCTCTTTAGTATATATCAAATTACATATAGACTGATTTCCAAGCCATGGCTTCTGCAGCTTCTCCTGCGGATCCTTATGCATAAAATCAGGATACGAGTAAGAAACTGTATTACATGTGATCTTAAAATCAAGTTATGTGTGGAAAAATTTGAGACGCCAAGCTTATAGAAAATCATCGATGTGTGACTTACATAAAAAATGTCTAAGAGAGTGATGTTAGTCTCAAAGAGCTAAATTTTGAAAAGTTGTTTTTAAACACTTAAACTCCTTCTACAGGGTGGCTGATGAATTTTGCTACATTAAGAAACTCAAATAACTTTTTTTTAGTGTATGGAATTCATTTATTTTTTTCAAGTTGAAGGTCATTAAATTTTATTAAATGTAATATAGCTTAACTAGTTTTAAAAATAATTGAATTTAAATGCCCCCCATGCTCGTTGACACAAGTGCGGCATCTTAGTAAAAAGTTGTACATTGCTGCTTTGAGAGTTGCGACAGGAATAGCCGCAATTGTTGCCCGAATGGATTGTTTTAGTTCATCCAAATTTGTTGGCTTTGTTTTATAAACTTCTTGTTTACATAAACCCCACAAGAAAAAGTCAGGTGCAGTAAGGTCAGGCGACCTGGGGGGCCAACGAAATTCGGAGTTTCTTGAAATCAGTTTATTGGGAAATTTTCGTCGCAACTCTGTCATAACAGTCTGGGCTATGTGAGACGTTGCCCCATCTTGTTGAAACCACACAGAGTTGAAAGGAATTCCCTTTCGGCGTAGTTCTGGATAGAAAAATTCTTTCAGCATTTTCAAATAACGGTCTCCAGTAACCGTAACGGTGTGACCATTTTCTTCAAAAAAATAAGGCCCGACAATACAGCGTGAAGAAACCGCACACCACACTGTCACGCGAAGAGGATGCAATTCCGTCTCGTGGAGTATCTGTGGGTTAGAAGTACTCCATATTCGACAATTTTGTTTGTTCACATTGCCGTTTAAATCGAAATGGGCCTCATCAGACATGAAAAGGCAGTTTAACATGTTTTGGTGGAATTGCAGGAATTTGCAGGATCTTCTGGCAAAATTCCAAGCGAATCGGCAAATCTGCTGCATTCAGTTTGTTAACCATTTGAATTTTGTAGGGAAATAAGTCTAAATCTTTGTGCATTATTGTTTGCAAAGACTGTCGGCTGACACCAAGTTGAACAGATAAGCTTCTTGTTGAAACCCTTGGATTGCTTTGTATAGCTGCAGCTACAGCAGCGATCGTTTCCTCCGTCCGAACTGGTGGGTTTCGATGATAAGGCCTTCTTGCGACTATTCCTTGCTCAGCAAAATTATTCACCAGTCTCATTATGGTCCATCTGCTCGGGGGATCGCCGCCAAACATCCGCCTGTACTCTCTCTGTATCAAAACTACGGACTCCAGTGCGTGATAGCGGCGGACTATCCAAATTCTTGTTTGCGTGTCCCAGTTATCCATTTTAATAAATTTTAAAGATCAATCTGCAAATTAGAACAAAAATGGAACAGATAACTTAAAAAGAAAAAAAAATTATTCAATTTATTCAATTTTTTTTTGGTAACGGCTTTCATCAGCCACCCTGTATTATATTCATTAAAACAAGAAAATGTTTACAAAACAAATAAAATCCTTTGAAAAATGTATCCTTAAATATCCTTGAAATTTCCTAATTAATTATTTTGAATAAAGTTATTTGTGGATCGAAGTGGATCTAACATAAAACATAAAAAAAGTTGTCCTCGAATTTTATTTTTGATTTTCATTAGGTCCCAAATCAGGGCTGTATGATGGTTGACCTATTTATTTGATCTTTTGAGTGCTCAAAAACTCGTTTGTGGAAGCCGATTTGTATGAGCTCGCATTACCCTGTTCAAGTATGATTCGTCTCGGGCGGTTAGTTTTCCTTAACTCTCCTAAAAGTACTAACCAACGATACTATTGCGACATGATCAAATTTTCCGAAAAAACCCCAAAACACGGCTATTGCTTTGGGATGCTTCTTCCGCAATCAATTTTTATTGAATTAAACTCGTCTTGGAACACCTCGATAACCCACGATCAAAATTGAAGTAAATAAACCTTGAAAGTGAGATTTGTGCTAAAAAATACTTTCCGAAAAAGTATCGAATTACAACTCACGTCATGTTGCAAAGGCGCAGAATATAAAATGCAACACTCGTATGTCCAAATAAATACTTTGAATACTTCTGTTGATCTAAAACCATTTTTGTTAAGTTTAATTATATATTTTGTAAAAGAGGAAATGGAAAAACTGGTTTAAAAAATTTTAACCAATTTTTGGATAGAATCACAACTATTTTTAAGAGACATCAATGCACAACTTACTAAAATTAGTTATATTGAAATATTGCTCAGGGGACTAATATTGGTATTTGAATTGTTGGCAGCGAGAATCACTTCATTTTTTTCTTGCCATTGCGAAGGCCTTGGCTTTTTCTAATTATTATTATTTTCTAAACTTTAATTATAGGTCTTAATAAAAGCTATTAATTAAAAACTTTTTAGATGACTTTTTTCAGTTTCAAAGTGTACACTGGTCATGATGGATAAGCCCACATATTGTAATATAAACATTAACTTGATCTTACATACCCTATGATCAGAAAGTACCGGGAATGTTTTAATAAAACAAAACATAGTTAAATTTAGGCAAATTTATTTCATCTCCTTGAAAATATGACCCGTCTGAAACAACACACATATGCTAACGTTAAACCCAGTCCTCCGTGCACTTCCTTCGTCGCATTCTCTTTGATCTCCTCTATCGACTGAAATCTTCTTCCACGAAGTGGTAACTTCAACTTGGGAAACAAAAAGAAGTCGCAAGAGGGCATATCAGGTGAATACGGTGCTTACACGATGGTATTTACTTGGTGCTTAATCAAATAATCCAGCAAAATTTGGGCTCGGTGCGATGGCGCGTTGTCATTATGCAAAAACCAAGAATTGTTTGCCCACATTTCCGTCCGTTGGCGACGTACAGCATTTCTCCAACGCTTCAAAACGAATAAATAATATTCTTTATTGGCTGTCTGGCCCGACGGAAGATACTTATGACTAATATTGCCAATCGAAGAAAACAGTCAACGGTACTTTTTTGATCATAGCGTACATATTTGAAATAAAGTATACGCAATGGATACCTCTGTTTACATTTCCCCTTTGAAATTTTGAAGTCCTTTACAAACTTAGAGTAATGAGAAAATTAAAACCTTTGTGTACAACATTCTTATACCAAATCAATTATTTTTCCTAGATAACGAAAATAGTTGATTTTTGTCGCACGGTGTAAGCAAATAGTCACATTTAAAAAAACTAATAGAAATCCAAAAAGGTGCAACATGGTGAAAAGATTCCAAAGGGGAGCTCTCTAACAGACCGTTATTCTGCTCTGAGTGAATTTGAATGTGTTAGTGATATACGAAAAAATTAACCAGTAGCACTTCGTTGGCGTTTGAGCAACGACTCATTGGACAAGTGTATGAATACACGTGAAATGATCGTACGGAATTCGGCTGGCGAATCCACAAGTTCCGATCACACTTTTCTTTTTCACCATAGCTAAATAGCAAAACTAATCTATTACCCTTGCTTAAGTAGTACTTAAATGTTTAAAATACTCTAGAATGTCAGTGCTGCATATTAATATTGAGTTCTTGCACAAAAAAAGAAAGTTTTGAATTGTGAGCCAAAAAAAAAATACTTTTAATACGATTTTATACCAAAAGCAAATATTAGAATATTCGGTACTTAAAAACATTGAAATAAATTTTATAAGCACAGAAGCACACCAAGCATTTAATGTGCTTTGAATCCTAAGTATTTAAAATCATTTACACTTTCAAAAACAAAATCATCTATAGCTATATTGTTGGCATCCATATTACGTGCTGAGCAAACCATAAACTTAGTTTTTTCGGCGTTGGCATTCAGTCCTATAGTTTTTGCTTTTGTTTCTAGCAGCTTGAAAATGCGAATTAGTTTGATTTTGTTTTTTGCTGTGATGAGAACGTCATCAGCAAAAGCACATATTTGAAAATCTTTGTCAAATATTGTTCCGGACAAGTTAATTTCTTTTACAACTGTGTGCAGCATGAGGTTGAAAATCAGAATGGGCAATGCGTCTCCTTGTTTAACAGTAGGCAGGACCTAGAAGGGTTCAGACATTTCGTCTTGTTCTAGCACCTTGCTAGGAGTATTCTTCAACGTGCAGAGAACCAGTTCAATCAGTTTCAATGGAACACCAAGTTTTTGGAAACCGTGTTTGATTTGCTTTCTGTCTAGACTATCAAACGCTTGTTTAAAATTAATAAATAGGCAGAATATATCAATGTTATGCTCGAAAATGTTTCAAAAATTTGGTTTACGAGGAAACCTTAATCAATTGTTTATCGATTGTTTCCAAAGCCACACTGGTATTCATCTACTGTTGCATAAACTTTGATACGCTCGTACACAATATTTGTGAACACTTTGTAACCAACGTTCAATAGCGATATTCCGCGATAATTTTGACATTCAGTCTTATTGCTCTTTTTATGTATTGGCACTATTTCACTTGTTAGCCATTCATTTGGTATTTTATTATTTTCCCAAATGGTTTTTACAAGATAGTGTATTTGCTTGTGCAAGGCTTGCAATCCATATTTTATGAGCTCTGCCGGGATTCTCTCTTCACCACCTGTTTTATTGTTTTTTAATTTATTTGGTTATTTCAATTATGCTATGTATGGATCTCCTCCCTTTCATTGTTATTATCATTATCATTCCTATGAGGAGCTCGGTGAAATGTTGTTTTCATCTTTCTATTACTTGTTGCTTGTCATTAATAATATTTCCATTCTTGTGCTTACAAACGTTGGTTTTTGGTTGGAAAACTTTTGTCTGTCTTTTTATGTTTTGGTACATGGATCTAACATTTTTGTTGCCGAAGTCTCTTTCGATTTGTTCAAATTGTTGTCCTTATTATCTTTTTGGTTTCTTTTCTCTTATTTTGGTATTCGAGAAAGTTTGCTCTCGAACTTCTTTCGACGTATGCTTTTCTCGCTTGCTGCTTTATAATATTTGCTTTGTGGCAATTCTCATCGTACCATTCATTTGTTTCCGTTCTCCTTTCATCGATTATGTTTTATTTAGCTTGTGAACAATATTATTTATGTTTGTTTCCAAAGATTGCCTGTATTTCTTTTTCGTAATCTCATTCTTGAGTATTTCTTGGCTATTCCACTTTATCTTTCTATGACCTTTCTATGACTCTCATTTACTTTAGATATACGCTGACGTAATTTAGAGTGTACCCCTGTATGAGCGCACATCTATGATTGACGTGGCATGTCTCTTATCAATAAGAATGTGATCGATCTGGTTTGCTCTAATATTGCCAGGCATCTTCCAGTCCTTGTGAAGCCGCGAAGTCACATAAACGGTTACCATCATCGTTCGTATCTGCATGAAATGAAAATTTTCCTGCAACACCTTGTATAATATTGCTTTCTTTTCCAACTTGGGCATTGAAGTCACCCAGCACAATTAGTGCATGAAATGTATGCATTCTACTAAGTAGTCTTTCAAGATCATAGTAAAATTGGTCTTTAACCGTATCCGCACTGTCTTCAGTGGGTGCATTTACGTTTATTATTGATATATTTTGGAATTTGCCCTTTAATTTTAATTTTAGGTAGCACAATCGGTCGCTGACAGGGAGGAAACTTAGTAAGCTCTTCTAGTTTTGTTGTACACAAAGCAACCAGTTCCTTTTGAACCTTGCATCTCAGATTCATATTCAACGCGAAAAAATACGCCTGGGGTAAAAATTATAGACAAGACGTGCAACCTTGGCATAAAACCAAGGAAAAAATGTTTCTTATAACTTCCATACCAAAGTAAGTTTGAATTTAAATTCGGTCATGGACTGTGACATCAGCCACTAGCCCAAGACTTTATGGGGAATATTTTATGATGGTAAAAGAACAGCAATAACATTGGATTGGTTTTACTATATTACAATATATCAATATGCTATTACGGTAAACCTAATTTAAGTACTCCAAATTAATGCTGGCAACCGTTTCTTAAAACAAACACGTGTTTTCTTTAAGTAGAATTAAAATCAAATATACCACACATTAAATTTCTGGTGCCATACTTGTTGCACTCCTTCTACTACTAGCTTTATTTTTATCCCATTTTTTATTTTTACTTATTCTAAATATGCTCTTACTCTACTATCCATAAATGTCTTAAACAATCTGCCAGCAAGCCCTATTGGACATACGGTCTAAAAGAGTCAAGTACCTAATCCTGACAGCAAAAGGAGAATTAGAACGAATTCTGCTGGTGAAATGTAGTGCCAAGTGGGAATAAGTGGTATGCGGTGGCGGTATTTCGAAGCCACTTGGTTTGTTATTTTCTGTGATACGCATGCACCATGTCACACATCTTGAAGCCACTAGAAAGTAAATACTAACCGAATGAGGTACATTTTCTTTCAAGTATGCATGTACATATGTATGGATATTTGTACTTTATATGAATTAAAAGGTTCAAATGTCTATGTAAGGATTCTATAGCGCATATATTTACATACATACAAACGGGTATTTGTTGCTTCAGCACCTTTACAAGTGCCGCTGAGTGAATTTTTGGTTAGTGAAAAGGGCTAAAAATCAAAAACAAATGCAAAACTCTCTTAACATTCACCCACACATGTTCATACATATGTATGTACATACGTACTTAGTACATACATTCATACTAATATATCCTCAGCCATTGCTATCTCAACCCTGTCATTGTATTGTTAGATACTCGTAACTATTATTCCATACTTGTCCGATCACAATAATTTTACTAATTTGATTTGACACATAGCGCATGTACGTGCGTGCATATATGTACACACATACTTACATATGTACATATGTATTTAGCACTTGTAAATGAAGTTACCGACCGACCAACTGAACGACCCACAGCCAACCAGCCAACGAACCGGAAGAACAGTCAAGTGGCATGCAGCTGGTCAGCGAGTAAATGGGTTAGCTCCCATGCGATAGGTCCTGGCACTTGACACAGGTTGGATAATGTCACTTACATACCTGGCTGAATACATGCATATGTATCTGCATACATACATCCGCACATGTATATGTATATGTAAATATAAGTACGCACATATGACCTTTTGTTTATAAAACCGTTCTGCGCTGTCACTTCATTCATCTAGTGCTGTTTGTTCACTTGTATTTTTATTTGATATGTCGCTTAAATGTCGCAGTTTGCACACATACATACAAACATGTGCGTAAATTTTCCTTTTGATATTTAAATATGCCGTTTGTGCTACTGTAGGCGAATTGTGTGAAATTGGCATGCAAAAAAAATATTTCTTTTACAAATTTTCACATCTACAAGCGTATTTATAAGCACTTGCAAACCAATCTACATACATACATTTACATATTTCAACAAGTGCGATTGTTTATTTAGGTTTTGATTGTATTTATTTTTCCATCTCGAAATAAAATTACAAAGTCCATAACACGTACTTACTTGCACCCACACTCACACACTTCCGAACAAGTGTGGGGCTTTGTATGTGTATGATTTTGCATACATATTTATGTTTGCGCGCGTATTCAGTGCGTGTCTGTGAATGCACGCATTCACGCTCACATTAATGTTTCCTTGTTTCCCAGCTGTAAATTGCACTGTCCTGAATAGTATATTTCCATCCATTTCGGGCTGGTTTTGGGTTGGTCCAACCAAACATTCGGCTTTATTGACCGCTCGCGCAGCTGATGCATGGGAATCATCTGTCTATTAGTTGGCTAAATGACAGTCCGGAGTATTATTTACAAGCGCGCGGAATCATTTTGCCGAGAGTAAACGCGGAAAAAGAAAAGCAGTAATGGATTTCAAACATAAAAGATATTCTTATTTAGCTGCAAAATACCAACCAGCAATTGTTCGTGAGCTCGAGCACCTTTAAGTAAATAAAGTTTTTGCTTATCACACCATTACTCGTTACAATGACGCTGGTAGCATCGCAAAACGTCATGGAGGTGGTCATCAAAAGACTGCAACGTCACGTAAAATGATTCAAAAATTCAAGTACCGATTTGAGCGACATCCCCGACGAAGTGCCAATCAAGAAGTGCGAAAGAACTGAAAATATACACAAAGTACACAAAAACCTCAACGCAGATGCCAGGTATGCGGGAAACAGAATAAATGCAATGAAACTGTATAGGAATATAAGAAATGTCTACTTGCATTGCACATTCCTGTTAGTTTTGAAAAAGATCAATATTATTAATATATTATTAAACATTCAAAATTATTATTAACACATTGATTGCCAAGGCACTTTCAGCAAATAAGATGCTCTGGGGCCACAGCATTTTTTTTTTTTAAATCTCATCAGAGACGTCAAAATTGGAATTTAGGGTAGTGCTGGTAATATTTTCTGCTTAGAAACAGGCAGTTTTTAACTAATTAGTATGTCACACACATATGTTCGACGTGGCGCCTACCGACTTTTTTTAACTCAGGGCCGTGGCGGACATATATGCACGACAAAAACATTGGCTAAACATCAAAATACATCGTCGTCATACAAGCTCTACTTCGTTTTGCAAAAACAAAACAATTGGGAGTATGTTGTTTTTGCAAACAAACACCAAACAACGTTATATGACGACAATGTATTTTGGTGTTTGAATCCGTTGACTATCAGTAGTAAATGCTTTTGTAGTGTACAAGAAAGCTACGAAAAAATAATGCACAAATACGATGGTTTAGAGAACAAATTACTTCATCACTTCTAAATTTTCAGAAGCCAGGAAAACATATGAAGCCAAAATCAGGTAATATTCATATTTTAAAAATAAAACTAAGTGCAAGTAATACAAAATTATAAGAATAAAACAAATGGAAGGAAGGGAGATCGCCAGAAAGAAGGCTAAAAGAGTATACACGTATTGCCCGGATTGTCCCCAAGAGCCATTCATGTGTTTAGAATGTTTTGGGAATCACCACAAACAAGTTTAATGGGTTCATTTGTATAACTACTTTGTAAAAATAATATGTAAACAAATTTTTGTTACTGCAATAAAATGAATTAAATTTTTTTTTTTAAAACCAATTTTTTCCAATTGTTTTTTGAGCTGCGCCGAAGCCACTATAACAGAAATTTCATGGGAAGCCATATTTTTTATTATTGCAATAAAATCATATTTATCGTCAATCGTTGCTGTGTGACATGGCGAGAGAGAATAACAGTCGTGTCGGACATATGTGTCCGACGTGGCGTAAACCGCATAGTACAGTGTCACACATATATGGCCGACGTGGCAGTCAATGTGTTAAAATTCTTTAAAAATTATTAATTTTATTTATATTCATTTAAATATTGCTTAAAGCTTTAACAGAAATTATTCCCAGCAAGAGCTCGTGATAAATTGGTTTATACGATACAGTCACTGGATTATCGAAATTCCTGCCATGATGTGTTGGAAAACAAAACTTCTTATTGTTTTCGAATATTCCTTAAGGCAATATTCTCGGCCCACTTATCTTTATAATATATCTTTTTTGAAATTTCTCCTCCACGCTGAAGATTGTAAAATTTAACGCATCATATCGAATGCTGAAGATTCAGTTTTATTGAAATCAGCTTTTTCTTGGTGCAAGAAAAATCGTTTCTATTTGAATACTGGCAATATCTTTTAAGTAATTTTTTTTTTAGAAAAGTAAATACCTATCAAATTTTGTGGTCTGAACTGACCAAATCACAGGCCTTGGAATATTTTTTGACTCTAAACTCGGTTACTTATAGTAATTGCTGTAATTTTACATATTTCCCAGAGCCATTAAAAAATTTATATATTTTTTAGAATCCCTTCAGAAAAAGCTGCTTTTGACTGGCGATGCTTCCGAACTACTCATATAAGATGTCACATTTAACAAATTTTCGTTGCGCCGCTGAACTTTTTAGAGGCTTTACCTTCATATGATGTCTGATAATAGAAAAATCATATACAGGATGTCCGGTAGCATAATTCTTCTTCTTCTTAATTGGCGCGATAACCGCTTAAGCGATTTTAGCCGAGTTCAACAAAGCACGCCAGTCGTTTCTTTCTCGTGCTAACCGGCGCCAGTTGGACACACCAAGTGAAGCCAAGAGCTTCTCCACCTGATCTTTCTAACGCAGAGGAAGCCTTCCTTTTCCTCTGCTACCACCAGCTGGTACCGCATCGAATACTTTCAGAGCCGGAGCGTTTGTATCCATTCGGACAATATGACACAGCCAACGTAGCCGCTGGATCTTTATTTGCTGCGCTATGTCTACGTCGTCGTAAAGCTGATACAGCTCATCGTTCCATCGCCTGCGGCATTCGCCGTTGCCATCGTGCGAAGGTACAAAAATCTTTCGCAGAATATTTCTCTCAAGCACTCCAAGCAGTGCTTCATCGGATGTTGTCATCGTATGGCCATATTTTGCATGCATCTTACCAGAATTCAAATCGTGCACAATTTGTGTAAAAATTTCAGCTCGACAATGTTGGAGCGATTTTGCACGGTAAGCAATATCTTTTGGAACAATGAAGCCCATTTTCATGGGAGTGGGAATAAACCAAATTTCCGTTATTACTCAACTGAAGGACAGAATCTACTGATAAAATATCAACAGCCACTCCACAATCCAAAAGTCACGGTTTGGTATGCGTTGACAATGTCATTTTTGAAAATTGTCGAGGACAATAAATTTCTTTGGACGTTGTCTCTTACCGGTGCATGGTAAACGATTATTATCAGGCAATAATGAGAGAACCTCCTTTCTTCAGTACACTCACTTGGTTTCAGCAAGATGGCGCTATACTCCAGATAGCCTGAGAGACCAAAATAATTTCTTTTTCAGTGTCGTTTATACTCTGAGAAACTGATAAGCCATTTCTGTGGGAGTAGTTCAAAAGTTAAATCAATGCATCGAACCTTAGGCACTAAAAGAATATAGCTTTCGCGAGTTTAATGGCATCCCGACTCAACTTCTTTAGCAATGCAAGAATAAGATTTAGAAGAAATAATAAACTTTTGTCGTTAGTAATTATTTTTTAATTCAGCTTTTAATTCTTAATTCTGCCACCGAACACCCGGTATTCGCTACTACGTTTTTTAATTAGCATGTGATGAGCGAAGTTTACGGGTGAGAGTTCGAATAGGACGAGTCTCTGCTATTAATTCAAACGAGACCTGTTTTGCAAAATTATTTAAACACAGCGCTCAAGCTCTAAAAAAATGCTGACAAATAAAAATACACGATTTTTGTTTAGTTGCTCAAATAGTGCAAGAGCTCGAAAAATTCGAACAAATATTTGAACAGTTGAGTTATGAACGATATCTAGAGATCTAAAAAATAGTACAGTTTTATAAAATAAAGTTACGTGAACCAAATCATAAATTAGCTACCGATGGCACTGCTTGGAAGTACAATACGAAATGGAGTAGTACAGAACTAGTATTTATGTGTGACACTTAACACTTTTACTACTTGGTTATTTCCACCTACATGTGTATTTTTAATAATTCTCTAATGTAAATATTTTTTTACAACTTTACTCAATAAAGCAAAGGCCACAAAACCACCAAGAATAACAAATACATGACAGGAGAATAAACTACGTGAAAACAGTGAAAGTGAAATGAAAGTTTTCACAATACCTTCGTATCCACAGTGAATAAATTTTGGTTTATTTACATGCATTTTATTCCATAGTATTTAAGTACACGCAGAATAAATGCACCGAACGAAATTTAAATAGTTTTGCGTAAACTACGAAGGTGATTTATCATGGCCATCCTTTTTCTGGAGCAGTTCAACATAGCGCGTCAGTTTATTCCACCTGTTGTAACAGCAATACAAGCTCTGTCAGTGTAGTGTCGTCTTCATCTAACTCATCTAAAGGTAAGCCCAGGAAACATGCCGCTTCGACAGGTTGAATCTAGAGAAAGAGGGTGTTATAATAGATAAGTGGGTTTGGTGGGTCATGTGAATAGTGGTTAGTGTCATGCGGGGTGCCTTCACATGCAGGGCATATGTTTAGTATGTCAGGGTCAATTCTGGATAAGTAGGAGTTTAACCTGCTAAAATGTCCAGAACGTAATTGTTACGCGGGTATTACGGGGAAGCTGGAGCTCTTCATCTGCCGTAGGTGGTGGTTGGTATCCGATTACGGCATTCGGTGGTCGGGAGCTTAAGAAGGTGGTGTTGGTCCCCCGATAAATGTCGTTTATTGTCTGTCTACACCTTGTCTGGTCCAGTAGATGCCTGTTCGTTTTGTCCTAGATCTCGTCGACGTAATTGAGGAGGTGTCTCCTGACGTGCCTGGGAGGTGGCTCTGGCTGAAGCAGGTATCTGTAAGGGTGAAAACTGCGGTAGCACCCAAGCAGAAACTGTTTGCTGAGTAGTTTATTGAGCTCCTTTACTGGGAGCATCTGCGGCTCGTTGTGAAGGTGTTAAAGCGGGGATATCAGGAGGCAACCTGTCGCTGCCCGAATAGCAGTGTTTTGACAAGTCTGAAACTTCATCCACTGCGTGTCACTAGTTCCAGGCGACCAGACAGGCGTAGTTTAGAACCGGTGGGCCAATTGCCTTAAATGTCGATAGCAACAATTTGTTGTCTTTGTTCAGAGCCGACATTTCAAAATTTTAGAGCTAATAATGAAAACCTCTGTGCTTTGAAGTTCTTTAATAAATGCTAAAACGGCAAATTTCTATCGCTTAAATACCCGAATGTGATCAAGACAAACCAATGCAGATGAATAGACTTAACGGATGTAGGGAAAGAGGCGTACTTGTGACTTATTGAAAGGCAGTGAGCAACATAATGACAGAGGTAGCCAATAATGTAATGGATTTAAATAAAAGTGTTTACAAAACCAGTTCACCTGTCTGAGGCTATCTAACACTCCGCGAAACTAACTCCAGTCTCAATTTATCCACTCAATAATCAGGTCTCTGAAAGGTGATCACAAAGAGCAATTGCCGATCGAAGGAGTCTTTGTGGTCACTTGACTATCTAAAGAATGGCCATAAATACAGCATTCTAGCGACTCTCAAGGCTTGTATTGCCGCGGTTGAGATTAACATCAATTGAGCCTGAGGCATAGTGGGCCATTTTCCGTTCGCTGGGGCATCTTCGTGCCAAATTTATGTTAAAATGCCTAAAATCTCTGGTCTTCTTGGAGTCATATAGGTCCCTTGTACATTTACATATGTGCAAGGCTTTGGAATCACGATGTAAATTACCATTTTTCAGCTTATGGATTATAGGAATTATAGAAAAAAAATCTGATTGTTTCTACATATCCCAATTTGAGATACCCCTAATCATCCTTTTTGGTACAATTTTTCTCAGTGCATCACCATTCGAGAATACATAACACGGCCTGTTGAAATGCTAAGCCACAGTTGCCATACCTCTCAAAAGCTTGCCTGTGAAAATCGTCAGATGCTCCGAATTTTGATTCACCTCTCCAGAATAAAGGTGGTCATCTAGTCGACGTATTAAAAGTTTCAGCAGTTCAAAAAGCTTAAATTTGAAAATTTTGTTACATAAATATAATTCCCAAATAAAGTATACAAGTTAAATAATCGGCATACTGATAATTGAAAAAGTTATACTTAACCACAGCCGTCTACTTTGAATTTTGCAGCTCTATTAATTGTGGTTTACATTCGTTAAATGTTTTTTAATATTTAGATTTCACTGAGAATTACTCAGGCATGTTAAGTACACACTCGTGCAACATGAAAAGTAATGTGTAATTTTTTGTATTCAGTATGTTTACTTACACATACATACATATGAATAAATGTATGTATGTTTGTACAGAAAAGCGCAATAACTAAAAAGGGCTTGATCCTGCACTCGCTTTTAAAGTTTTTTTTTGTATGATTCGAGTATTTATTAAAACTTTCTTTTTTGTACATAAATATGCGTGTGCGTTAGGGTGGGTCTAATATTTTTTCACCTTTGTTTCGGCGACTGAAGTATTCTACCGGTAATTCTGAATAAAAAAAGTAAGTCCGTAGAAGCATAAATCTAAACTGGATTTCGAGTACTCTTATTCTTCATTTTAATTTAATCTCCAATCAATCATTTAAAAAGAAAAATAAATAATTGGCGCTTACACCCTTTTCCGGCTATTTGGTCGAGCTCATCCTCCTATTTGTGGTATGCGTTTTGATGTTGTTCCACAAATAAAGAGACAAGTCAACTCCCAACGGCAAATGATTTTTGTGAGCAGATTTTTCATGGCAGTCATGCACTCGGGGGTTTGCCATTGCCGGCCGAGGGGCGACTACTATTAAAAAAAACGTTTTTTATCACGAAAATTTGAACCTTCATACTTCCAATTGGTAGACACGCACCAACGGCTACGGCGGTCGTCTCCAATCAATCGTTAGTCTCCAACAAAATGAACAGTCCTAATGTATAGGTACAAATCTTTTCATTGCCTGTTGAAACATAAAATGTATGCGGGTCTGAGAAAACCTTATTATAAAATTTAAAAAATCCCAGCTTGTATAGATGCCGTAAAGAACTTGGTTGAGTTCACATATGTATATCCTATATTTTAGCTCTTTGTCCTATAGTTTATCTACTTCCTTAAACCACCCCATTGAGTCAGCGAATCTGACCACCTAACGAATTTTCTATTCTCCCATTGCTCTTACTTCCCAAAAGAACCCTTGTGAAATATTTGCTTCCTTTTATATAGCGCAATTGTAAAGAAAGCATGTCATAGTTGCTGGTTTTTCTTTGTCATGGCAGCTTCTACAAATCTCAAGTTGTTATCTTATGTAACAAACCCTCGCAAAAGTATACGGGAACTTCTATTAACTTAGTGATTCTGTACGCAGCACCAACCTGGGCAAACACGAAGCACTTGTACCTCCAACACGTACGAACCACATACAGACTTGGCGCATTGAGAGCAGTCAGTGCCTATCGCACTGTCTTAGATAGTCCATGTAATTTCGGGAATGGCGCCTATCGACCTTCTCGCGATTGAGATGTTATATAACATCATTGGGCAGAGACCGTCGCGCGGAGCTACGAAAGAAGAAAGACTGCGAACAATTACAGAATAGCAGATACGGTGGGAGCAATCCGAGAAAGGTCCGTGGACTTTTAAATTGAGTCCGACCATTGCGAGGTGGAACGAGCAGAAGTACGGAGAAATCGATTTTTGTATCGCGTAGTTGCTTACTGGAGATTGTTGCTTCAAATCATCGTACTGCCCGCAGTACCTCGAAGAACACGAACCGGCGCGTCGCGGCGAAGCATATCCTTTTTCAATGCCAGCGGTTCGTTAATAAGCGAAATATGCTTGAGAGACCGTTTGGTGAAAATCTTATCAAGTCTTATCCTATTATTTGCGAAAAAGAAAAAAACTGGAAAACGGCATGTGTAATGGCCTCAAATATCATGAACATTTTTCAATACGTATAATAGGTACGTAGATCTATATTGCAAAATATCCAACTCGGATAGAATGACAATAACAGATTATTGAGTAATAATACACTCACGACAACCTTCCGATGTACTATATTACTTAACGGCGAGGTTCCGAGAAGACATTGGACATGAGGCGTGGTAAGTTTGCGTTAAGTTCCACACCACGGCTTCGGCCATAGGCTTTTGATGCTTCCCCTCCTCCACATAAAAAAAAAAAAACAAAAAAAACGAAACAAGGTGTGGCCAACATCAGACCGTTAACCAAGTAACCGGGATTATGTTTGGGCTTGTTAGAACAAAGACGGTTTGTTTACACAAAAACTGATATTATGTTGGTAATAATGGCAAAAATCAACACAGTATACGCTTCTGTTTCTTCGTTGCAATCTGACCAACGACTGATTAGATGAGTTTGTGAAATGAGCGAACAGAATTCTGCTGCCAAATCAGCCGAACATACTCTCATAATTTTACTTCAGATGGCCAAACCTTGGAATCAGTCATCTTTGGTCTCTCCTACGTAGAGCGTTCTGTGTATCGCCTGATAAGAATGTAGACTATAAGTTACATCTAGCAGTTCTATTTACCGTGAGGAGTTTTTGCAAATTCCTCATATTACAGTCTGGTCATAAGAGTTTGGAAGTTTTGCAGGCACTTGAATGCTTCCACCTAGAATTCCCTTCTTTTAGGAAGAGTACCTAACCAAAAGCCTGCAGGTAGTTAACGGCATTCCTAACTTCTTTCCGGTTGATGACGGTTATATGGTCTAACCTTATTCCCTAGCTTTATTGGCAGTTTGTTACCGCATTAATATTGGCAAAGGCTAAATCCAAAGCGCCTTGAAAGCGGCTCGTTAGCGTTAGTAGTTGGATATATGTTTGTACACATTTTATGTATATTTACATATTTATTGTAACAATAACTAATCTTGAGAAATTAACAGATTTTTGTATTGCCGCCAGTTTGGTGTGAGAAAAACTACAGTGGCCTGGGCCTGGGTCAATCACTTCAAAAGCAATAACCAAACATTTATGGAGGATGCAGCATCAACAACGGAGCGAAGTTTGAATTACCAGTTATGTAGAGTAAACGCCCCGCCATCTTTGTTCTCTAACTTGTCTTCATCAGTGTATTGGCTGGTTGCCACCTGCAATTTTTAAGAGAATCATGACAAACCACGTAAGATGAAATAAATACATAGGAGAAACGTTGGTTTTATTAGAAAAACGAAACATAACATAAATAGAGAGAGAGAAACGAGATTGCTTTCAAATTTCAAATATACAATGAAATTCGTCTTAAGGGTATTTATTTGTGCCTTTATTTTGGCACTAATATAATAGGACTATGGTTAAGTTCGTGCGGTTTTTTTTCGAAATTTGAAACTTTATTGACGTAAAATGGTTACAAATTTAATATTCAAAGTATTGTCCATCGCTTACTACTACTTTTCCCCATCTTTCTGGCAATTCACGGATTCCCTTTGTGAAAAATTCGGTCGGTTTTGCCGCAATCCACGAATCGATCCATTTTTTGACTTCATCGTAATTACGGAAGTGCTGGTCAGCCAGGCCATGTTGCATCGATCGGAAGAGATAGTAATCGGATGGCGCAAGGTCTGAACTATACGGCGGGTGGGGTAGGACATCCCATTTGAGCGTTTCTAAGTATGTTTTGACCACTTGTGCAACATGTGGCCGAGCATTGTCATGTTGCAAAATAACTTTGTCGTGTCTATCGGCGTATTGCGGCCGTTTTTCTCGCAGTGCTCGGCTCAAACGCATCAATTGTCGTCGGTAGACATCCCCCGTAATCGTTTCATTCGGTTTCAGTAGCTCATAATACACAACACCCAGCTGGTCCCACCAGATACACAGCATAACCTTCAGGCCATGAATATTCTGCGCCGACGTCGATGTTGAAGCATGGCCAGGGTATCCATACGTTGCCCGACGTTTTGGATTGTCGTAATGGACCCACTTTTCATCGCCAGTCACAATTCGATGCAAAAAACCCTTTCTTTTGTGCCGTTGAAGCAGTTGTTCGCATGCCATAAAACGGCGTTCAACGTCTCTTGGCTTCAATTCATACGGCACCCAATGGCCTACCTTTCGGATCATTCCCATGGCTTTTAAACGTTTGGAAATGGTTGATTGATCAACTCCCAAAGTTTTTGCAACCTCTTCTTGCGTTTGAGCCGGATCTTGATCGAGCAATTCCTCCAATTCGGTATCCATGAACTTTGGCGGCGCACCCTCGCGTTCTTCGTCTTCCAAGCCAATATCACCACTTTTAAAGCGTGCAAACCACTTCTGGCACGTTCGCTCAGCTAGAGCATGCTCACCATAAACTTCCACCAAGATACGATGACTTTCGGCTGCTTTATTTGGCACGAAATTCGACATTTTCAAGTGTGGTAAAAATATTGTTGTTTACGCTTCAAATAAAAAACTTATACTGACGTTTGTGCCTTACGACAGTAGCTCTCCAATGAATGTTTGGAAATGTGGATCGATGGAATAATAATCTTATTCATAGTCCTATTATATGTATATGTATATACATATACATATATAATTGACGCTTACATCTTTTTGGTTGTTTGGCCGAGCTCCTCCTCCTATTTGTGGTGTGCGTCTTGATGTTATTCCACAAATGGAGGGACCTACAGTTTCAAGCCGATTCCGAACGTCAGATATTTTTTATGAGGAGCTTTTTTATGGCAGAAGAGGTTTACCATTGAGTGCCGAGGGGCGACCGCTATTAGAAAAATGTTTTTCTTAATTTTGGTGTTTCACCGAGATTCGAACCTACGTTCTCTCTGTGAATTCCGGCATTAAGCTGAGTAAAAAATCATCCAAGTTTCAATTATCAATCTCAGACCCCATACATATAGTCTCCATTTTTAAAAGCATGACCAATGCTACCATCCCTAAACAAGGCATATCAAATTTCCCCTCTCTGTAAACGGAGATCGAGTACAAATAAGTGAATCTACTTATATACTGTCAAGTGAGCGCCTTTATTGTTTTATTTAACAGAGCTCAATGCTTGTGTATGAGGTCTCTTAATATCTTTCCATTGTTGTGCAAAGCCTTTTTATTGCTTTCAAGCTCAATTTTTCAATACATTTATAAACCTGTTGAGAATTACGGTACTTGTGGTAGGAGAACTAAATACTAAAATAAATAGTACATATTTAAAGGAAACTTTAAAACATTTCCGACTTCGAATATACAGTAGGTTCTGTTTTTATGCGGTAGATACGTTCCGCAAGAAACAGCATAAAAAAACAGCATAAAAAAAGCTACTAGTTCTATAGTAAAACTATAGATACGTTTCAAAAGTACTAAAACCGCATAAATCTGAAATAATGTAATAAAATCGCATAAAAAAGGGCACTAGTCCCGTATTATAAATATAGATACGTTCCATAGACCGCATGAATCTGAAATAATTAAATAAAATCGCATAAACAAAATATTGTATTTTTGAAAATTATATCTTTATTTAAGAAACGTCAGAATCGAAAAATAAATTTAAGTCAGAAATAGAATCAGACAATACCCACATGTTGCGCGTTCGTTTAGGATTTGGCGTAAAATCACTTTCGTCACTTTAGGAAATGTACACGTCTGATCTAGATAGTTATGCAGGCGGTTCCATACTTGTAGGGTTAGCATTTCTGATGTAATCTGTGATGAGTTTTTGCTTAGCTGGCTTAGAATCTTGTTTATATGTATAATTCCCGATAGGTCGACATGCATTTTGTAATTTAAAAAAAAACCGCACTATTTCAAAACCGCATAAAAACAGAACCTACTGTACTTCTCTTCCCATTTATTTCCAATAAAGGCAACACTAGGTTCGTAAGAGCTTCAACTACCAAAATCCAATCAAGCTGGTTGCCCAACTCACTCGGAATGTTGCAGCGAGTGCAGCCGTTCGAACAGCTACCGGAATCCTATAGAGGGAGAGCCTAGTTTCCTATCCCTGTGAACAACATTTCGAAGCATTGACAACTTGAGAAAGTGGGGAAAGAACTCATGCAAAAATAATAAAAAAATGTGTGTTAATCTGATAATCTAATTTTAATATTTTTGATTGATGAAATCAAAATACATATAAAAGTATTTATGGGTGAAAAATGAATTTCTAATTTAATTATTTACAAACTACTTGTTAACATCTTTGAAACATAAAACTATGACATTTAAATTCGAAAGTACATACTATTATCCTTTAGAAACTTAGGCGTAAGTATGAGAAATAAATAATAGTATTTTATGGAGATGTAATACGGATGCGATAAAAGGTAAACTAAAATAATCGTAGATATCCCATAATGTGTGTATAGTAGGTAAACGGCGGTAGTTGTGTACCAGTTTCCTGTTCTGCCACCTCAACCACCATTGACTAAACCTTCAGCCTTCCCTTCGATTCAATATTCCCGCACCACCACACCTTTAAGGGTACTTAACAATGGCGTTATTGTCGTCATTACCGCCACT